>NW_027526445.1:191278662-191300186 GCF_048455015.1 Haemaphysalis longicornis
AAGAGTACGTTATACTTAGGGTTGTTCGTTTTCGGGTTTTATATTTTTTTTAACACGAAAGTGTTTTATGCCGGGACACACCAAGATTTCACTGACGTCATATCCGTCACGGAAATGACGCCATACACCTTTGCCGAAGTCGCAGGAAGTCGCTCGCCAAGCACACCCACAAGACAGCCGCCGACCCGCAAATCATGCTCAGATGCAGATTTCGCTGCGCATTTCACTCTTGTGTTTTACCGGTTCCTATAACAGAGAAATCAACCACATTTTTTTTCGCAATACTTTTGCCATACCAAGTTCAATTATTTCCGCTCCGCCTCAAAGCCGTGCGAAAAAGCCAACTCGAAGAGCTGATGTGCTTGATTGGAGGCAAAGCCAACTATTTGCACCGTTACCCAGGTATGCAAGGAAACATTTTCTTTTTGTCGATGAAAGAAAAAGGAGCACACAGAGTAGGCTTTTGTTTTTCTTCTGATTTACGGACATTTTTAATGCTTTTGTGAACACTCTACTTAAAGAAAAGGAGTCCTGATAGGTATTTATCTCTGGGGCCTCTTTTCGCCTAGGATAGTCAGAGCGTTAAAATGACAAAACACTGAATCATTCGATCACCAAAGTAGGTAACAATACTTTGTTACCTACTTGTTATATTTGTTACCTAGAAAGTGGGTAACAATACTTGTTACCTACATACTTGTTACCTTTGTTAAAAGTAGGTAAATAAACAATTGCTCCTGCCGGAAGAAAAAAGTACTGTGTTCAACGCTGAAGTAATTCTGGAAGTGCCAAACGGGAGAATAGGAACACAGTGGCGCAGGCATACCTGCACGCACGCACCTACTGTGATGTAGAAATGGATGAATCACCTCCGAGATGTTTCCGAACAGCACCCGGGGCACAATTCCTGCTATAAGAGACACGAACCTAATCAGTTCTGCGATCTGTTTTTGTTTTATCTCGCCAGCGCGCGGCTGCAGTATTTATTTACTCGCACGTCGGTAAGTCCGAACGTTCAGCTGTAGTGAGGGCTTCCCGAGAATTGCACGGGCGGGGTTGGGGGGATAATAAGAAAGAAGAGAGCGCAAATAAAACAAAAGTACCAACAATAACAACAAAAAAAGGCGATGTTCCGAGAGCGGCCGGGGAGTTGTCGGAAGCTAGGACCGCGTTGAAGCGTGATGTACCGGTCCTGCAGAATTGAAAACGGTAACAGCACGCGGGGCTCACGCGTCGATGCCGCGCGCCGGGCGTGATTAACATGCGGCGCAGGAACGAAGAGCGCGATCGGTTGACTGCATCGGCGCGCGCGCGGTGCGAAAATGAAGTGGCCAGCCGCGCTGTTTACGCGAGGCTTGGCGCCGGCGTGACGTCACCCCAGGCTGCTTGGGATACCTTGAGTCACTCGCTTCCGCTCACCCCCCTTTCTTCGGGTCTCTCTCGGCTTTCTTTCCGCTGCAGCTCGTTTCTGAACCCTTGGGTTGTTTTTATACTACCGCTCCAGGAGAGGAGCAGCCGCTATCCCGTGTGGCCCTAACGCCTAGGTCCTCTGCAATTAGTGTCCGTAGGTCGGGTTCGTCACAACGCTCCAGCACAACCAATAGAAGTAAGCAAGAGTGCGAACTCGGCGAGAGGCTAGGGGCCCAAACCCGCCGCGGTGGCTCAGCGGCAGCAAAGGCGTTGGGCTGCTGATACCAAGGACGCGGGCTCGACTTCGGCAACGGTGGTTGCTTTTCTGATGGAGGCGAAAGGCGAAAACACCCATGTGCCGAGATGTCGGCGCACGCTAAAGATCCCCAGTCAAAATCAATCCGAAGCCCTCGGCGCCCCTCATAACCGCGAGGTGCAGCTTTTGCGCGTTAACCCCCCCCCCCCCCTTTTTTTTTTTTGGATAAGAACACAGCAAACAACTTTAATGAAAAATGGCACCTGCGCAGGGACATTGCGCAATGATGGCCGCCATGCACGCCCGACGTTTAGTCCCTGCGCAGAAATAAATTTTTCATTAACATTGTACGTTGGGCCTAGTCATCCGCCGACTTCGCACTCTCAATTGCCCACATTTGATCGGTCATGCTGAAGCGTTTTGGCGAAGCCGACCCACGGACACTTCTTGGAGCGCAGTCATAGCGCCTAGCCATACAAACAAACGTCTATCATGCAGGGGGTAGATATGAAATTAATGTAAGACCACGCTTTCCTGAGTAAACCTGACAAAAACTTGTATGTAAGGCAGCACACTTCCCCACTCGCCTATCGCGGTGCCCGGCAATCAAAAACTCCGCGCTACTGCACCCTTCCGCGCCCTACTGCACTCGGCTTCTGCGTGCCTACAAGCACGCAGAAACCAGCGCGCCGTTGAGCCTGTTTTCTTTTCTCTCTCCGACCTATAAGAAGTCGCCCCTTGGCCGCGGACGGCCTCTGTTCGGTATAACCGCTTTTTGAGACAACGGAAAGCTTTCCGTTTGTGTCCGTCTTGGAGACACGGAGAGAGAGAGAGAGAGAGAGAGAGAGAGAGAGAGAGAGAGAGAGAGAGAGAGAGAGAGAGAGAGAGAGAGAGAGAGAGAGAGAGAGAGAGAGAGAGAGAGAGAGAGAGAGAGAGAGAGAGAGAGACTTAGCGCGAAGAAAGGGAAGCCTCTCTCTCTCTGTTTAGCAGTTCGCACTGGTGACATACCCGGGTACAAGTTAAGAGAACAGTAGCATTAACTCTATAAGAACGGCAACAGAAGTTGCCGCACTGTGCCTCATCGCCGCAGCCGAATGTACTCCGCGCGGCGCAAGTAGTGCGCGTTACTGGGAATATTTTGAACATGGCACTACATTTTGGATTGGACTGGATACGCTTACAAACTACTGCAGCGACGACAAGCAAACTACGTGAGAGAGAAGGCAGACAATATAACGCATTCACAGCAAATCTCCTTTAAAAACGCGCGCGCCCGTTGACATCCGGGATCGTCGCCTAGCCGCAGTGGCACCGTACATGAGTTACTGCCGTTCTTTACTTGTTCCCGAGTGTAGCAACGCGAACATCAGCGCAAAAGCTACGTTCACTGCTCTATTGGCATCGCGGTGCACAACGTTGCTTCGATTACACCTCGTAATCAGCGCATTCATCCCGTCACACCGCAAGCATCGTGACAGTGCCCGGGTCGAGACAAAGGCTCAGATATCAGAACAAAACAGGGACTGATTACCCCCGTATTTCCCCGCCATCGCCGGTGAAGCACGACAAGGTGAACAAGAACACACAGCGATGGCGGGAAAATATTGCTGGAACACGCGGCCGGAACCCCGCGACTTTCTCTACAAGGGAGCTCAGAACCCACCGGGGTAGCCATGCGCACTCAGGATGGAAAAAAAAAAAAAAACCCGGCAGAGGGGAGGTTCGAGCAACAGCGTGTGTCGCCAGCGAAGCACACGCGCGCTGAAGCTGATCTAGTCGGACAGGCCGCGCGAACGCGCGCTTGACTGCGCGCTGCCTGCCGCGTGGAGCCGAGGACTGTCAAGACGAGTGTGGCCGCTCCCTTCCCGGCATTCCACCGACGTTGTCGTCTTCCACTGCGGCACAGGAGGCACTGACAGTCTCCCTTGCGCAACGGCGTAAGTTCTGGCAGCGTGCCTGAATGTGTGCGCCGCGACCCCGCCTCCAGGATGCAAGGAGAACGCGTGCCTAGCAGCTCCCGCGATATGAAACTGTCGCGCCCGCTCTGGTATGATCACCATAGCTCTGCTCCCCAGTTTCGACTTCGCGGGGTAAAGTAACTAAGCCAAGCCAACCGCCATCCTTTGGGCTTAAATTAGGCCGAGAAAAAAGTGCAGATGGGCTGGACGCGTAATGCGGAGATCGCACAACTGGCGGACCACCAAGTCACCGAGAGACAAGACCAGGGAGTAGAGGAAAACCGTTAGCTCAATGGAAGGTTGAGACAGGGAGATTCGGCGGCAAAGAACGGATTCGGACAGCGCAGAATAGGAGCAGTGGAAAGTCAACGGGGGAACCCCTCATCCTTCAATGAACGTGAATGGGCTCGAGATGATGGTGATGATGCTTTCAGGGGGCAGCCAACCAATTTTTGTGGAGAGTGTATGATATCTCAAATAAAAAGCGGCATCGCCTAAAACAGCCCGAGCCAAAACCGTTCAAAAAACAGCGCCCTAGAGCTTCTGAAAGGGGAATTTTTAGACCTGGTGCCAGCCTTGCGAATGCTGCTAAAACGAATGTTCGGCCCCGTGACTGTGAGCCGTGCGGCAACATACTTTTGACTGCACGCGAACTGAAAACGGTGCCTAAAAGCTTGTCACCAGCTAAGGCAATAATAAGATGCAATATTTCCTATTCCTTCATGCGGTTTCTGAATCTCGCGTTGTAACCGACGAAGCTGTTAGCGTCGCGTTTTGGCACTACACGGCGGCGCAACCTTCCAGATTTCATAAAGATTAGAACCAAATAAAATTCTTTCCGCCAATTTATTTAGAGATTCCTTGTGGTTACTCCACTACATAAAGCGCTGGCTTTCATTAACCTAGAGTGAGAGGGAGACAGACATTTAATATCCCGGTGGCCAGGAGGACGTTCTCAGGGCTTCGACCCAGTGAGAGGCACCTTTTCAGATGCCTTGGTGCTGGCTGACAGACACGCACTCCATAAAAAGCGGTTGTCTGACCCTTTAAACGTCGCATGGCGACAGGGAATGGATACCTTTTAACAGCGAAGTTGTCGAGTAACCGTCGGTGTATGCTGTCCGCACTTTTAAAAATATGTACTACGAAATTGCCGAGCGCTGCAGGCGTGCCTCGAGCGCACGTTCTCAAGCCAAACATACCCACTTAGGGATAGTGGCCAACAGTGGCCACAAACTCCAGCGTTCGCCGTATCGTTGCAACACTCGCTTGGAACTATAGAGACGTGTCATAGCGTACGTCCCTCGTTCGTTCATCCTCGTGTCGTCGTGCGCATGCATTGTAGACTAGAATGTCGAAGCTGCTGCAGGTGATCCTTGACTCCACATGGCCCGGCCTATGCGGATAGTTCACACGGCTGAGGGGGAAGAGGCAGCTCTGCTTTGAGAGGCCCGGCGTGCAAAGCATATACGATAGAGACGATAAGTCGCGCTTGCAGAGTGGCGTACGAGAGCGTCGACCAAAACGACGAGCTCCCTCTGGCCTTGCTCAACATAAGATCATTGAAATGCCATGCCGCCGACGTCAATCACGACACCATAACGATACTAAAATTCAACTATGTGTCCATCAATGATCACCTACAACAGCTTCGCCATTCAAGTCTTGCGCGTGAGTGCAGGCTTCCCTGAATTTTTTTTACGAGTACGTTATGACACGCAATGTCGAAATGTCGAAGAGATTTAAATGCTCACGACTCACCAAAAAAAAAAAAAAAGATTTCAGTTCTCAAATCAAATCACCAATCAGGCCGCGGCGGCCCCAGTGTCGCCCGCTGCTCAAAGCCCATTAACTCCCGAGCGAAACCCCTGCAGCCTCGAGGCAGCAACGGGCTTTGTCGCTAACGATCGCGAAAATCTCGCAATGTGCGTTGCTTAACGCTTGACAGTGGCGCGCGATTCGTGCTACGGTCAAGCGCGACTGCATATAAGTTTTGAATGACCTGCGACGACTTTGCGAAGGCCGGGCCCGGCAACGTTCTGAACTTTGGGGAAATGCGCTCGCAACTACGAGGATGCAGTGCCTTCAAAAAAAATAAACACACACACACACACACACACACACACACACACACACACACACACACACACACACACACACACACACACACACACACACACACACACACACACACACACACACACACACACACACACACACACACACACACACACACACACACACACACACACACACACACACACACACACACACACACACACACACACACACACACACACACACACACACACACACACACACACACACACACACACACACACACACACACACACACACACACACACACACACACACACACACACACACACACACACACACACACACACACACACACACACACACACACACACACACACACACACACACACACACACACACACACACACACACACACACACACACACACACACACACACACACACACACACACACACACACACACACACACACACACACACACACACACACACACACACACACACACACACACACACACACACACACACACACACACACACACACACACACACACACACACACACACACACACACACACACACACACACACACACACACACACACACACACACACACACACACACACACACACACACACACACACACACACACACACACACACACACACACACACACACACACACACACACACACACACACACACACACACACACACACACACACACACACACACACACACACACACACACACACACACACACACACACACACACACACACACACACACACACACACACACACACACACACACACACACACACACACACACACACACACACACACACACACACACACACACACACACACACACACACACACACACACACACACACACACACACACACACACACACACACACACACACACACACACACACACACACACAAAAAAACCACTCAAAAAGCGGTGACGTCACAGAGTTTCGCTACCATTCGTTCCCTGGCTCGGCCTCCACAAAGAGCCGTTGTATCCAGTCGACGTTAAGGCCGTGTACCATGTCATAAAGACGCCTCACAACCTTCGCATAATGACGTCTATGGTGACGGCCTTATGGCCGTCGAAGTCCCGTTCCTGCTTGCGGCGTCGCGGATCGGAAGCTGCCTGCTCCACGATAGTACGTATGAAGCGTGGTACGTGTGGTAGTATACGCATGAAGCTCTTCGGTGTAGTTGGCCGTTGCCACGTTGACGGTGCTCCGGCCGCCGTTACCGCTTCAAGCTGTGCTTTTCACGCAGTAGCTCGCTGCCTGCAAGCTCTGCATGCTGCGAAAGAGACCCTTTATCCCTCCCTCTCCCTCATTTCTAAGTCCTCCAACCTGCTTCTTTAGCGCATGCGCATGAGGAGGAGTTTTCTGCGTACACGGGAGCACCAGATTTCCTTTTCACCCAGCCATAAAAAGCTTAACCTTTAAGGGAATTTTGAACGACGTCCCAAACACGAACACTCCAACACGGTCGCATCTCTCCAAAGCGGACGTGCTTGAGCCCGCGCATGCGGGCAATGGAGCGCCCGGCACGGTAATTAATCATTGTCGACTGGCCACGAAGCCGCTGCGTGCGGAGTGAACGTGGTCATGAATGTGGCGTAGGCCAAGGCTCAACGAAGCGAGGCAAATAGACCTCTGGGTACACCGGTCGCAACTTGGACTCGCCGTATACCGCAGGTCAGCATGGAGGGCCATTTTGGACCGAGGACAACGACGGGATAAAAAGGTTGTTCGAGCGACCAGATGAACATAAAGAAGAAGAAAAAAAAAAAAGAAATCCTCGGGGCACTTAAGTTTACGTTCGTGCTTTGAAGGCGACAACATTGTGACTTCCCCTGGCGATACTTAACAAATACTTCTTCCTCCTCTTTCCCAAGCTTTATTTTGTTCGTCTTTTAGGCGCGATGGTTACTTTGACAGGCGGACTGGCGACACTTAATGCCTCAGCATAAGAGTTCTCCGTGGATGGCGTACGCCCGTTCTACTCACGTGCTGTCACACTCATTTGTCGCGCGGCCCACACTATATAGCTAACTCCTGCTCCGCCGCTGGCAAGGCATTCCGCTCCTACACTGGATACCCGCGTTCTGTTCCCGTACAAATCCGCCTGTGGCCAAGGTGTTGTTATGTTGCTGAGGCAAAGGACGCGGGTTCAGTCCCGGCAGCGGTGGCAGCTTCTCAAATGGAAGCCAAAAGCGAAAAGTGTCGAGGTTTCGGCGCACGTCAGAGATCCCCCCCAGGTGGTCCGCATTAATCCGGGGAAGAGCCCTCCACTACGGCATGCCTCGTAACCCGGGTGCCGCTTCGGCGCGTTAAACCCTCAAAATTTGAAATTGATTCGCATACAAACTGTAATGTACCAGTGTAACAATGCAACCAATTTTGTTTTCAAGCGAATCAACTTCGTCTAAATTGATCCGCATATGCACGCCCTACGGCCCAAAATGCCGACATTGATAGCGGAGGCCCTTTTCCGTACCGTAAAACAACGATGGAACGAATGAAACCTTTATTTTGTGATTTCCTACCGGTACGAAGCATTTCTCGCACAATAGGGCACTTGAGGCTTCCGTCTTTGAAACAACAAACGGAACCGCTTCGTCCACTTTTGCCCTTCCCCGGCTCGTGCGTTCCACCTTGACGTACTACATTCGCAAAAGCTGCTTTTACCGCAGCGCATCACGGCAGAAAGGCACGCCACGACGAGCGCCGCGGCCGCTTTGTCCACACCGATTAGGCAGAGCCGCTGGGCGCAAGACCGAACGAGCGCCGTCGTGCCTGGAACGCGCCTTTGACGCCGCCGCCGCCGCCCGCACAGTCGTGGGCGCGCTTGTCGCTCTCGTCGATCTTCGGCGGGCCTCATTCGATTAGGCCTGGCCGAGACCGCGCCAAAGGTGAGCCCGCCACCGCTGGTGGGAGAGGGGGAAGGGGGGGCGTTTCACGAACCGCCGCTGCCGTCTCCGGGACAAGAAGGGGGGGAAGTAAGAAAACCCAATAAAGCTAATGCCCAGCGCGCGCGGCAGATATATTCCTCCGAGGGCAGCGGTCGACGTGTGCGGGAGCCATCCATCTAGCGCGCCCCGTGTATATCCATCCAGCCGAAACTGACCGCACGTGCCGTTCGCGGAGGCGGAGTCGCTGCTCCGCAAAAGCTATAAGACGTCAGCCCCGTGTGCTGCGCCTATATAGAGATCTGCCGTCATGTCTGGCGCGTGTGCGCGCTACGAGAACAGCTTCTAAGGCAGTTTTCATTCCCGTTCCCCCCCCCCCCCCCCCCCTTTCCGACTCAAGGGTTCGTTGCTTCGAACATGTAACTGAGCAACGTTGAAAAAGAATAATTACTTGTTTTTTTTTTCGCATTGGGGAGACCGTTGATGTGAGAGCGACGTATACGAAGCGATAATGATAACATTCGTGTCTGCGTGCTGGCCATGCGCAGCTTGTCTTAGGTGGGAGGGTCATGCTTATAGAGTGCAAGCTCTACTGCTGTGCAGCTACAAAGCTAGAAAAATGCCTCGTCCCGTCAATCAGACCATCAAGCTCAGCCAAGGAAGAAAGGTGCGCAGACTAGCTATGCGTCGAACTTGACTACACAACTTAGGAGGCTACGGGAGGGTGGTGCCAAACCATCTCATTTCACGGGCATACGCAGAGATAGGTGGCCCGCTGACACAATCGCCTCCTTTTTTCTTTATGTGCCTTCTTTATGTACTTTTAAAAAACGAAGCTCTTAAGCGAATCTCAATTTTTCGTGTCCACAGTTAAAAATGCCAAGAAAATGCCGAGCGCTCGTGTGTGCGTGCCTCGCGGCGACCGCCCAGCGTCCTCTGCGCACGTTTGCAAGCCAAGCATGCCTACTTGGGAGATTTGCCAAAAGTGCCCCCCTCCCCCCGCCCAAAAAAGAAAGCATTCCAGCGTCCGCCTTAATTAATCGTGGCAACACTTGGTCGGAACGAGAAAGACGCGTCATAGCGTACGCCCCTCCAAGGTGATGTCCAATGGCAATCATTAAAAAAAAAAATGAAGTTCATACTTATAGAAAAAATGACGGAGTAAAGGTCGTTGCGGCAGCGAAGAAGAAGCAAATCGGCTGCAATCGTAGGCTTAACCCTTAGTGAAAGTCGTGAAAATTGCGTACAGCTTCACAACCTTCAAGTCTTACCCGTTAATGTGAGCTTCCTCTGTTTCTCCTTGTGTAATTTTACTTGGCCGTTGTAGGGAGGTGGGACGTCCACAAGACAAATCGCAGCACGAAAAAAAAAAAAAAAAAACGGAAGAAAAACTGGGCACTGTTTTGAGGATGAACTCAAAACAAGCCACACATCCTGCTGTGTTGTGTGTTAGCAAGGTGGCAGGGATGTTCACCAACTTGGGATCACTGCACTCGCAGAAAGACCCCACGAATTAGCTTTGTTTAGGGTTTTTGAAACCGGGCGGCTTGCGTACAAACCGCTGCCGAAAAAAGACGAAAAGGTTATGTTCTCGTAGTTAAGTTTTGAAAAGATCTTACCAAGACCGGGGTGTCATGACTGCAACTTTATTCCGTTCGCCGTAGAACCATACTCGTGATATCGTAAAGTGGCGAGGCGATTGTTTCAAAGTGATCACATCATCATCGGGACGAGAGACATGAACGGTGCAGGAGGGTGAAGGTCATAAACGCTAAGGAACGTGTTGGTAACAAACAGCTAACCCCAACCGGGTCACTGCCAGCGAAGAGACCTGGCATACTTAATGCTACCATCCACAAACAAGTGCACAATTCACACCTCGAACAATAAGGCTGTAAGCACCCCTCTTCCCCTCGAAGGAAGGCTGCACGGGCGGGGCAAGGATTCACAATTTGCAGCTGTTTCTTATGTTTCCTTCGGTCCTTCGGACCGTCCGAACTTTTCCCGGGCACCTCCGCGTCGTTTACACCCTGCAACCTTCACCGCAGTACAACCAAGCGTGTTGTGGAGCACCCTTTACAGGCAAACATGTGTTTGGTTTCTGGCCCAGGAACGATAAGTGCTGGCGGCAGGGAGAGCAGCGAAGCCGGTCCACGGTTTGATAAGCCGAATGACTACAACAGTGGAGTGGAAGCAAAAAAATTTCGCCAAGCGCGAATAAACAGGGAAAAGAAATTACGATAAGGCGGCAGAGTGACCGAAAGGTGGTCATAAAAATACGTCCTAAGTAGAGGAGGGAGACACTTCGTGGCGATGCTATTCTACTCACCCGGAAGGGTCCGGCGTTGCCATCGTCCAGTTCGAGGACGTACCCCTGGACGAAGCTCCCGGCGTGTTGCTGCCAGGCCACTGTGACGCAGTTGTTCTCGGCCGTCGAGTCCTCCGGTATGAGCTGCGGGGCACCAGGCGCTGTGCACGACACGCGAAACGGGGCCGCCGGATTAATTAAACGGAGCACGAACAAACAGAGGCTGGTGCACAAGAGCCCCCCAGCAAAAGAACAAAAAATCTGCTGGCAAGGCAGGAATTCTTACAGCGGGCCTCATTTTCGCGTGCTTATATCGGCGAAAGCCACTCCCCTTTTCCTCACTTCGGCCACCTATTCCCCTGCGGCGTTTCGTATTTCGATATAGGATGGCGTATATTTCCCCCGAGACGAATGTCTTCCCGGCAATGCATTGGTGCTTAGCAGTAAAGCCGACAAAAAAAAATACGTGTAAGCTTGGGTTTTTGTAAGCTGGCTTTGCCACATGAATGAATGAAACTTTATTAACGATACGGGGGGGGGCTTGGTAGCCTAGTTGGGGAAGAGGGGAGAGGCTTTGCCACATTGTGTGTTGCACAGTGAAGCCTACTCATGACCTCGGCGGCAGGAGACAACCGACGAAGATCAGGCCACGAGCGCCAAGCGAGTGCAATGCTTGTCGGTTCCTCGGATACCGCGCGGCGGAAAACGCAAGACGTCGACGTGGCTGCCCTGCCGCTTAGCACATCCCTGGAGCGACGGGTTTGAGTAGGATTTTGTGGCCAACCAATAACCCAAAATAGTTCAGCTTATCGCCCACCTTCGCAGAGTGGAATGACACTGTTTTTTTTTTCTTTGCGAGGAAACGTGCCCGTGTAGGTTAGGATCGCTATTGTAGAGTTTAACGCGCCGACGCAACGCAGGCGTTGAGGCGCGCCGTAGTGGAGGGCTCCGGATTAATTTTGACCACCTGGGGATCTTTAACATGGGCCTAAATATCGTACACACGGGCATTTTTGCTTTTCGCCTAGGATTGCGCTATTACAAAACGAACGTAACTCTCGTCTCGTATCACGCGCCTACACCCAGTGGCGTAACCAGAAACGTCTTTCGGGTGGTGTGATACGCTGCGGGTAAAAAAAAATATACTAAGAAAGAGAGACTGCGGCGAAATTTATTCTAGTCATTTTCTTAGATAGTTATGCAATGGCTAAATAGCGTGCGCGAAGAAAAGCTAGAGACGAGGAAGCGGATGCAGTGTATAGCGAATTTTAGTGTCCAAATGCATACCCGCGTTCGCAGTTACATGACACGTCGCATCCAATGGGGACATTAGGCCAGGGCATACCCGCGTTCACAGCTAATCGGGATTTCACGGCCAATGTGGTTACGCGTATATAAAACAGGGCGCGGCTTTCCACAGCTCTTGAGTCAATCCTTGAGCGATGCTGACGCCATAAAAACGGATCGCTCCGCCGCCATCTCGAAAACTCTTCACAACCCGACTCGCACACATGCGACGAGCGGCTCGAACGCATATATATCACGAACTGCTGGCGCTGGAGTAAAGAGTCCCGCGCTCCAAGACTTATTCCGACGCGTGGTCGCGGCGACGTGCTATCAACTTCCTCGCGCTTCAGCGATATGCACGCGGAGCAGTTCTTACTGTACGCAGAAACCCGCGCGGGGCGGCATGCTAGGGGAGAGCCGCTATACATTGCGGCACCTATGGCTCAAAATTGGCCCAGCTGCTTGATATGCAGAGCGGAAGGTGAGAGCCCCGGCCGCGGAGCTCTTCTCGCGTTTCGCGCCACTGGCTCCCTTCCCTTTGAGCGCCCTTGTGCGAAGAGACCTGCCGCCTCTCGGAGCCCCTCGCACTGAGTCACGCCGGCGCGGAGGTGCGCAGGGGCCGGCTGGCCACCTTGCACGGGAGCGCTGCTTTCTGGAGAAGCTGTATACCGCACTTTCGCCGCTTATAAGCACCGTGCTATGTGCGGGAGAGTATTCCTGGCTGCTGCTGCCAATCAGCTTTTACGTGTTTAAACTGTTAAGCCCGTTTTCTCTCTCCCTCCCTGCTGCAAAAACGGGACTTAGCGGACGGCGCTCCGGTCTCCCAAAAACCGGCTATAGGGAGGACAAGCCCAGTGCGGTCGAGAAGCTACTCTTCAAGCCCTTTTTCCCTACTCTCCTCGAGCTTGAAGAACGGGCCCCTGCGGAAGGGGTTCCGCAGTCCTAAAAACAGCTGTGAGGAAGGGAGGCCGAGCTCGCTCCAGGAGCGACTCTTTACGGGCCTGATGAGGTGTCGACACCGCAATGTCAGACAGTTTCGGGCCCTTTCCTCACTCTTCCTTCAAAACCTCAAAAGAAAGAAAGACGGCAGCTAATCTGTTGGGGCCCGTTCTTGCAGCACGGGGAGGGTCGGAAAACAGGCTTCACGAGATGCGCTTGTCCCATGTGTGATGGAGAAATCCGAGTGCCCTTCGCAACGCTGGTTATGCCAGGGTGGCGCAAGTGGGGGCATAATGGAGCGCGTACGGATGTGCCGAAGCGGTGGTCCACCTCGCGGCAGCCGCTGAGGGAGGAAGCTGTCCCCATTTCCCCATTACACTCCTCTCCATCCCCTATCCCTCCTCCCCGCTACAGTCTTTTCCCTTTACCTGCCAACATCGCCCCCTAGGCGTCACACGAACTACAGGTGACCCATGACCCACGAACTGCTAGTTGGTAAAGCGAGCACAGCCAGAAGTAGAATATGTGACTGATTCGGGTGGTAGACAGACAGGCAGACAGACCGAAATTTCCACGTTTCCGTAGTCCGTGAAAGACTGTTGTCTCTCAAAGGCTAAACCCAACTTCTCCCGAGCCCACGTGTTACAAGTTCTCAGTCTCAACAGAACTATCTCAGTCTCAACAGAACTAATGCGCTGCTTTTGGGAACGCACGACGGCGGCATACGTCGGGTACGGACACGCTCGAAGCTCAGCAAGGATTTTTTTGGTTGATATCGCTTCATGTGTTTTGTTCCGTGCTTAACGTTACTACACGCTTGTGGGAACGAACGCTCAGTCCTACTGATGTATATAACGAAGGATCAGAAAACCAATAAACGGTTGATAGTCGCCCTTCGTACGCAGCTGTTATCTATAGGCGTAGCCCGTCGCGTGTACAAACATACAGAAAAAAAAGGAAACAGCGGTTTACAGGCACTGCAAAAGAAACGTAACTCGGGCCAGTTGGTGTGTATTGCTGGTGTGTAAACGAAAAAAAAAAAGTTACATACGTTAAGACACATTCAAACCAACCGGATTTTTTCGTCGCTCTGCAAACCCACTGCATTCGCAGGCTCTAACGAATTGCGTTAACTAATGGCACCTGCTTGCTTTAGACCGAAACAAAATGCAGTGCAGTCACGGCAAAAAAAAAAAAAAAAAAAAGCGGAGAAGCCAACTTTACTATTCTTACAATGTGTTACACCAATACTTGTTGGTTTGACTTGCGTTGTGGGCTGGATGAGAGAGAGAGAGAGAGAGAGAGAGAGAGAGAGAGAGAGAGAGAGAGAGAGAGAGAGAGAGAGAGAGAGAGAGAGAGAGAGAGAGAGAGAGAGTACTGAATTTGACGACGCGGATGCTCAACCATGCTCTCGTCTTCCTTGGCGCGAGCACCCCGCGAGGTGGTGATCACCTGCCAAGCGTTTTCTCCCCGTCTCTCTCTCGCTGCCGGCGGCAGCAGTTCGTTACGGCGCTTGCTTAAGATTCTGCGGGCGTTCGCGCGCCTGAAACGAAGCCCTTTATACACGCACGCGTTCCGAGAGCCCGGGCTCTCCTCTTTCTCGAGCGAGCGTCTCATTCCGCCCACGCCCCGCTCTCCATACAAAGCAGCACGCGAACGGGGCGACGACGACGAAGACCAGGTGCGTCTCGTCTTCTTCTTTTACTTCCCCGTTTCCTTTCGAGGGGGAACGGAGAAGACGAGGTACAGATGGAGGGAAGAAGAGAGGGACAGATGCAGAAATGAGCAAGTGATCTCCCGGGTCGCCGCGGTTTCTTCCCAACAAGTGCTTCTTCGCACTCGTTGTTGAAGAAGCGCGACGTTCCTGATAGAGCGTCCTCAGAGGAGGAAGCACCCGGACACGTAGCGTCTGGCAACAAGCGTATAGTAGACCTTTCCAAGGAAGTATGAACGCTTTAGTGTGTGCCCTTTTTGACCTCAACAGGAATGCGACAGACGTGTCATAACCGTCAGTTCCAACAGGCAACGCCAGCTCAACCCAGGGGTTCAAACGGAAGTGAGCCTACCGCTTTGTATTTAGGACATAAACATTGCTTCAGTAAGTAAGCCCCACAAATTCATTCATTTAACTGCCTCATTGCGCACTGAACTCGATGGAGACGCGATTAAAGCTACATCGTTCGTGCCCAGCAGACCTCCCGGAGTGACCACACGCGCATTGATTGATTATATTCGAAACATCACCGCATTTGAACAAAGAAAGCGGGAAATAAAAACACAAAGTAAGGCTGAACCCTTAGGACGTCCGCGGGCAACTTTCGCCGCGTATAGCCGAGGCGTGGCAGGGACGCGATCTACAAGACAGCACGCTGCAGCTTCGCTTGTCTATCTGGCCACGACTAGCAGTGAAGGGTGATGCGAGAGAGAACCGAGCGCACCTAAGCACTTCTTTATGTTCTGTGAAGGCAAAAGCATTAATGTCCTGTTAGACACCGCCGAGTGCTACTTCGAGTTTAGCGCTGTGAGCCAGGGCCGTACACAGAGGAGGGGGTTCGAACCCTTCCCGAAATCTTTTCCAGGCAGCACGTAAGCAATACTTACTCTTGCCAAAACTACCCCCTTCCCAAAACTACCCCCCCCCCCCCCACCGACCCCCCCAAGAAAAAAATTTCTGGCTACGGCCCTGCTGTGAGCAATGTTTTAGAGTTTCGTTGCCCTATAGCTACGAATTCTGCCGTCGCTCCGAGCAGCCAGGCTCGTTGGTGACTAATGCGCCGCTGGGTGAGGCCAGCGCGACGCGTGCCCGATAAAAAAAGAAACACAAGGCTTTTCGCATGCCCAGGCATTAGCCAGCAACGTAGTCCGTGTTCAATTAATGCCAAGCATGCGGTATGACAATCGTGTCGGCTTCGGAAGCGTTTCGGAATTGGATTTTTCGCTTTCACGTCGCAAGATGCAGCATGGGAAGGCGGGACAGGGGGGACATGCGTACAGGGTATAGAGTTACGTGCGGGGGTTGTTTACCTGCGGATTCGTCTCCGTCGGCTGCGTAGAAAGGTGGGGAAGAAAGGAAGAAGCGCTCTGTTAGTCGCAGAGAAGAGGGTGGGGGAGAAAAGAGACACGCCACCAGGTCAGTGGGGCGAAGTTACGTCACTATATACTGTTCCTCAAGCGCTGAGCAGCGCCTATGCGGCGCACTAAGGAACACAGGGCAGAGAAGTGCTTGAGTATACATGGGGCCGTAAAGTGCGCCATCGTCGATTCGTCGGTAAGTTTCTACACTAACACACACGATCAAAGAATGGCAAAAGATCAGAAAGAGGGGAGCAGAGAGAAACACGCGCGCAGTGAAACACACACACACGCGCGCATTTTGCTGTCCGTGGTCACACACAGCATAGCCATTGCTGCAAGGTGTAGTTAGAATGTTCCTAAAGTTACATATTAAGATGCCGGAATACACGATTCAGGTGCTTAAAACAACCACGACGCGGTGCTGACGCCCGAGACGCACGCAGTACGAGCTTTCGGCCACTACTCACGCTTGAGCTGCGTGAAGGTGAGCTGGTTGACGGCGTCGAGCACGGAGCGTTGGTCGAGCGTCAGGTCGAACTCCGGCGACGCCCACGGTGTGGGCGCCATGTCCTTGTGCCACGTCACGTCCACGTTCGCCACCCGGTTGATCAGGCCGGGGCCGATCTGCAGAACAACACCAGTTTCCATGAGCCCCCGCTCCCTCGTCCACTCTCTCCTCCCCTTATCCTGAAAGTATAGTGGTATATACTCGCCTGCAGGAAGGCGGCGTGGTCGGTTTCCTTGAGCGCCTCGATGCAGAACTGGAGCAGCGCGGTGGTCCTCTGCAGCGTGACGGTGCAGTTGGACAGCTGGCCCTTGAGCGCCTTCAGCTTAGCCTCGCGCTCGCGTCGCGCGAACGCCAGCAGCTCCCGCCGACGCGCCTCCAGGGCTTCGGCCAGGGCGTCGCACTGCGCAGAGATCTGGGCCTCGAAGGAGGTGCAGTTCTCCTGCATTGAGAGAGGGGGCACCTTTTATATTCGCCTGTATGTCCAAAGCAGTTCTTGGGCAGTCCTGGACTGCTCTCAGCATAGGGAATTTTATGGGCAAAAAACACAACCAAGAGCGGCTCTGGAGTGGTTTTGAGCAGGCCAAAAGTTGCTTTACGAACTTACAATCGGGTTACGTGGACGAAGACAAGACGCCCACTATCCGGTGGATGGCGCGAGGCCTGACATTGAGCTACAGAGTACAACATCGCAAGATTTAGCGGAGCTGACGCAGACAAGGACAATACGAGGAGACACACACACGGGGCGCTAACTTTTAACCGTTTTATTACGAGGACACTTTGTACCATCAAGAAAAACCCGTCCTCTACGGCCTACCCCACCACATGGGAATGCCAATGCACAACGGCTGTCCCCAAAATCAGAAACCCTAATGCGGAGCGATGGGAGGCACTGCTGGCCAGCGACTGCTGTGAAGACCGGATCGGTCTGATTCAGCGGGCACGCAAAGCAGCGGAGGCCGCTGGAGCCCTGGACCAAGGGTGCCACCCCTGCTGACCCCGGTCGGGAACTGCATGTCGCACGTGGCACAAGACCCCGGTGGAGTGCAGCCCAACCACCAAAAAAATATAAACGTTTTCACTCCCTTCCTCTATACTAATAAACTTTGCATTGTCGTGCCAACAAGTCCCAACTAGCACTGTAGAGAGTGCCGCAGTCGACCTTTCCGTAAGGAAGTCGTTATAGCAAGCAGTGCCCGTTTGTCGGGCGACAAAAACCATACCATTTTAAGGATTCAGGGGGCTTTACACGTAGAAGCTGCACTTGGGCTACAAGACGCACTGTAGTTGAGAGGGGGGCACATGATCAATTCACACCACCTGCGGATTTTTAGCGCGCGTTTAAACGTCGATGCACAAGTGTTCCTGTTTTTAGCCCCCGCGAGAAAGAAGGCACTGCAGCCGGATCGAACCCGCATCCTTGGGATCTGCAGCACAACGCCCGAGCCACCGAGCCGCCGTGGAGGGAATATCTCACTACGCGAAACAGCCTTTACGCCCCGACGGACTCGCCATTTCTCGAAGTAAAATAAAAGCCAAGAAGCGACCATATCTACCCGATGATTGCAGTCGCAATCTCCGCATTACCGCAATGTCAACCCGCCCCACAGTCTTCGTTTCTTTTTCTTCTATTTTATACTGGTGCGATACGCGGCCAGCGAACGCTAAAAAACCAGCAATAATCTCTGGCTAATTCCGCCGCTCCGAAGCGAATGGCGCCCGCTCAAAGGACCTCATTTGGGGACAGCCGTAAAGATTTGGGGGCGCGCAATCATCTCTCCGACTTCAAGGCAGGGCGCATTCCTCGACCACGGAATTCCATCCAAGCGGAGTGACCGTCCTGGACCACTCGACAGAACAATGGGGCGGCCCCATGCGAGATCCGCGTTACCCACCTTTCGGCTATCATTTGAAAAACACGGCGCACTGCCCAGGCCGCTTCGTTTCGCGCAGACTTAATCGAAACTGCCGCCAGCACGGCAGACACGCGCTGAGGGACAATGGGACCACGTTTTCCCCAAATTCCAATATATATATATATATATATATATATATATATATATATATATATATATATATAAGGTTAGTAGAGACAGAGACAAACGAGAAAGACGTAGAAAAAAAGAAATAAGTTTACTGACGTTTCAGGGAGAGGACTCCCTTTCTTCAGAGTACCTACTGAGTATATATATATATATATATATATATATATATATATATATAATATATATATATATATATATATATATATATATATATATAAACAACAAACGATGATTTCGTTTTACATGCTAAAGTGCAGATTGAGAGCACGCTCATTACGTCGGTCCATTTGGAGGGGGTGAAAGGGGGAGTTCCGAGACCTGCGCGCCGAAGCACCAGGAAGACTGCTGGCGACGTCGACAGGCCCCACGCTGCCTGAGCGAGGAGGACCGGCATGCGGAATGCATGTCCCGTCTCAAAATCCAATACCGGCTGCTTGGCCCACCAACTCGTAGCGTGACAGCATTTCGTATTGCGATGTAGGAAGGAGCTCGAAGCAGTGGAGGAAACGATTAAAAGGGGGTAAAGAGAAAGCAGAAAATTATTTTTGTCGAAAAGATGATTTTTGGGGCAATATAGCGTTGAGCCCCGTCGGAGGTTTTAATAAGAATGCGCTCTATGCCTTCGGAGCGGACAGGTCGAGGGCCAGTATACTTAATCCAGCAAAAAAATTAAAAAAAAGCGCATTCGTGCAGCGCGAAAGCCACACAACGTCCTGAGGCTGCTCTTCTGAATGCAAAGCCTTAAGTGCCCCATTGCGGGAAAATCCGGCCTTGTTGTCGTTGTCCGGCACGGGAAATGGCAGCCGCGGTGAAGAGTAAAAGGTACTTCCAAATATGTCGGAATTTCTACAAAGTGCGTGTGTGAACTACTTGCCATAGCGTAAAACAATCAATTAGTTTCAAAAAAAAAGTTGGGCGCATTGGAGTTGGTATGTGTATCGAACATGCGTCCCCAGAGGAGAGTGCGTTGCCACGATGATACACGAGCACGTTGCCAGTAGTGCGCGCGGCGCTGACGTCATATCACGCGACAAGTGCACGTGTCGTCGCGTGAGTAGGGCAGGTGCAGGCCAGTCACGCAGAACTCTGATTCTGGGGAAGTTGTCGCGTGAAGTGTCACCGGCCTGCCTGCCAAAGCAGTTCGCGGCCAAAAGACGAAGAAGCGAAAGTGAAGGAAGAGACACTGAACACCATGCAACAGTAAAGAAGTCTGTGATGAGTATCGCCGAGGGAAGCCGTAATGCTTCCGCCTTCGAAGCAAGTAAACAGGCCGAGAAGGCTCGATGATTTTTTTTTTATTCTCGCCGACTTTACTCGTGGCATAGGTTGTTACACGAGGTCGCGCAATAGCCCAACATGCCTGACATCTTGAAACAAGCGAAATCGTTATGTACACGTGTAAACTTCGGACTCGATTATAACGAGTTTTAGCTGACCGTTTTTCACGGTCCGCTCCGCTCCGATTGCAAGCGGGGAACGAATTGTGCATGCGTGGCGCGCTTGGCCGCGAACGGCACTGGCTCTGGTTGCGCTGAGCGGGCCGCCGATACAGGAGCGGACCGTCGAAAACGGTCAGCTAAAACTCTCTACTGTTCCACGCTCAGGAATAGCGAGCGGCCGCTCCAAGGACTGAAACATATTCCCCCCCCTCCCAACGACAAGAAAAAAAGACAAAAAGAACCACAAACACCTTTTTAGAGAGCGGTGAGAAATTTGTGCGATATGAGTTTAAAACGAAGTATTACCGGGCAGGTCCTTGCCTGCGACTTAACATCCGAGGCAGAAAGTGAAACGATGCATTCACGGAAAGAAAAGCGGAAACGAAATAGGAGCAAAAACACCCGCGACCACTCAGCAAGCAGGCATCGCGCGAGATAAGAAGGCGCGGTGAGCGGAATGGGCAATGAAGCCGAATAGATAATGAACTGATATGGAAGCGGCGGGAAACGACGAGACGAAAAAATCGTCAACCGACGTCTCATGCCGGCGCCAAATGAGCGCTCGGCGTGGGAAACCTCTCTCTCGAGATCATACAGCAAAAGAAGAACGAAATGAGTTCGAGAAATATACGATATATATTCGGCGAAAAAATAAATTAGGCGCAGGTGCTGTGAGATTAAACGATTCGGCGTCAAATAAAAACGCGAATTAAAGGCAGCGCGCTGCCCGAACAGCGTTTGAGTGTTGTAAACCCTCGGCGAGGTCGTATACCTCGTGGTGACGGCAGGCACCTGGATAGTTGGTGACAGTTCACTGCGAGGATAAATTTAAAACCTGGTGAGGGGCGCAACATGCAGCGTATAAATGTATTCTTTGCGCCTTGGCATTTTTATCAATGGAGATGAAACCATTGGGGGTACAGGTATACAGCTTTGCTGTAAAGGTCTCTTGCCTTTGAAGCACGAAACTCCCTAGGGCGAGACGTAAACGAGTGTCCCGGTGTTTTAGTACCGTGACTACATGAGACGAACGACGACTACGACTACGACTACGATGACAGGAGACGCCAACAGCCCAAGCCCGCCAGAGGGCTTCGCCCCTAAAATTGCCATCCAAGGGTATGCATCCAAGGGTGAGGGTATCCATCCAAATCTACATGAAGGGAATATTGGGCTGTCAGAAGCCCCAGGATTTAAAGGTATCACAGAGGAAGTTAACTTCAAGGCTGTCGAGGGGACGAAAAGAAGATTAGAATGCTGGTGGACGAAAAGCAGAGAGGGGAATATTGCCTAGGACAGTT
>NW_027526445.1:191300286-191458964 GCF_048455015.1 Haemaphysalis longicornis
TCCCGCACTAACTGATCCTACCGCTAATGGGATGCGGGATGAGCCGTGATGAGATTATTAATGAGGGGGGGGGGGGGCGATCGTGCTCCTCATCCGATATGCATTCAAAGCGAACTGCTCTTTCTCTCCCAGCGGACATAACTCAGGTATTCCAGCAGATGTGCCCGCAAGTTTTCGTACAAGGACACGCTCCATTCTCCCGACGATCAACAGATTCCAGGAACCGGATCGTCAACCAAGCAAACACAAAACGAAACCGCGTGAGTGGAAAACGTGTCGACCCCGCAAAGCTGGTCGCGTTCCAGCAAGCTTAGCCGCCCGCAGCGAGCCTCTAACGACACGGGTTCTTTGGAAGTGAGGATCGTGAATGCTTTAGATGACGAGCGGAAGTACTGTCGCGTATTTAGTATGACGGTTTACTGCGCAGTGGAGCAAAAAAAAAAAAAAATCGGCCGATTTCCTTTTTTTTCTTCTTTTTTTCGCACATGTCGCACGTCGTCTCGACGGCGACGACGCGTCGCCAAGAAGAGCGTGGGCTCGCGGTTCGAATGCGCGTACAGGCCGCAACGGTCGCGGCCATCGACCGTCTGGAGACCAGCGCAGAGCTCGGGGCTCGCATTAGACGCGCGCGCGAGTCCCCTAATGAGCGCGCGGGTTGACTAGAGCACGGGAGGAGGAACAGGGGGAGGGAGGGAGGGAGTTGGGCGTTGCGCTTGTATGTACACCTCGCGTCCCCTCGACGCCCCCCCCCCCCCCCCCCCCCCCCCTCTTCCCTCCCCGGGCACACTTGGGGACACCGGGGCCGGGTGTAGCATGCGAGCGATTGTTATTAACACCGCGGGGGCCGGGCGTCGCCTCCCGGGTCATTAAAGCGCCCGCGAAGTGAGCGCGCCGACGGCAGGAAGAACAACGCTTCTGCCGCCGCTGCTGCTGGGGAAAGGAGTCGCCCCCCACGAAATGGGGAAAAATGAGGAACGGAGATGGGGAAAGTGGAGGGGGAAAGGGAAATGCCGAGAAAAGAATGATAACCCAAAAGGCGAGCTCGGGGAAGGGAGAGGGGAATGATTAGAGAAAGTGAAAGTAGAGACAGATACGAAAGGCGCGGAACGAGATGGAAAGGGCTGCGGAAAGCGAGGCCGCGGGGCGGAAGGGGACGTTTAGGTAAGGAGGTCGACGGAAGTTGTTCCCTCTCTATCACCTACACTTCTGGAATTTCGGAAACGGAGCGACGTAAAGGAACGCGCACGGATATATCAAACTGACAACCAACCGATAAGGTTTCAGCAGTAACAGCAGAGAGAAGATGAAATAGAGGCTTCGACGGACGCCCGTCTGGTCGGGAATGGCAATAAAATACATAATAAAGGAGACGCCGACCACGCGAGAAAACAAAACAATGACGTTTCGGCCCCCCGAACGGTAGCCTTGAGTGTGAACAAAGCTCCCGTTCGGGGGGCCGAAACGTCGTTGTTTTGTTTTCTCGCATGGTCGGCGTCTTCTTTATTATGTATTTTAAAAGAGAGAAGAGCCGACAATAAAAACCACAACATTCTCAAAACTTTTCGTTGCTTGTTTGTTTCCGCGGTGAGCGGTGATCACGTGACTGTTGGGTATCTTGTATAAATAAGCGTTGCTTCCCAATAAACGTGCAGTTGCGAGTTCTGCGCAGTGCCGTCATTCCCTTTCTTTTGCCATTCTGTATCTTTCGCTGTTTTTACACCAAGAATATTTCAGCAGAATCAACAAGCACAACCAGAGAAGAGAACCCACGCCCCGCTCGATGACACGCGCCCCTTCTGCATAGCTCTTGCCGAACAATCTGATGCGGATCACCTATTATGGGCGTGTCCTTCACTGGACTCAGCCAGGCAGCGACATCTGAGAGGCACAGGCCTCCATCCTGGAAGACCCCCCGACCACCACCGGTGGCTCTGGGGAGCCCACCACCGCTCCCTTCTTGCCTTCCTTCGACTGACGGGTGCCCATCTCTACCAATAAATAGGTTATTTTATGCCAACGGGCATTCTATCGCAAATAAAAAAGAACCCAATAATATTATTTAAAAGAACGTGAGGCGTACAAACTACGGGAGGAGCCAAAACCGCCAATAAAAGGACGTACGTGCAGCATAATGGCCAGAAATTGCCCGAGGGAAGTACAGAAAGTACAGAAAGCAACTTAGAGATAAGAATCAGGCAGGAGTGTAAAAGCAGAAGACATCTCGAGGATGAGGTTTCAGCTGTCAAAATTAATCTCGCCGCGGTGTGGCGGCCCCTATGTGCATGGAAGCGGCACCGCTTACGAGCACAAAGGAAGCGCCGGGACACCGGCCACGGAGGAATTAACTTCGATATCTGAATCCCTTTTCCTCGAGACTGGTGCCGAGTGAAACTTTATGAAAGGCCAGCGTTCCCGGTCGCAAAATGGAGGAAGAAAGCGCGTGAACTTGCAAGACGTGTCGCGGTGGCTGTTCTACTGGCCTTGCCGATTTCAAATCTCGTTACTGGTAATGGGTCAAGGGCAGGATAGTTTACTTGTATAGTATAGAAATCGTTCTCTGGGTATTTTTGCTATTCTGGTCGTATTCTCCCTCCGTTTCTTTTTCTTCTTTCCTCTGTATTGTCCTTAGTGTTGTGTCGTTGGGTATGCACCTTGTTTATTTATTTATTTATTTATTTATTTATTTATTCATTTATTTATTTATTTATTCAGCTTACTACATTCGCCCAGAGGGCATTGTTGTAGGAGGTACATAAAAAGTGTTCAGTGCAGAAACGGAAGCACTTTTCCGGCCTGGTTTCTTTTTCTCAATTTTAGTTTACTGTGTGGTATTTCCGTGTGGCCCTTTTTCTTCTAGTTTATCACACTCAATGAATGAATATCGCATTTCGTTCGGCCGAGGATAGTAGATATAAGATTTCCCCACATTTTTCTCTACTCCTCCACTTCTCCCTTCCTATCACCCCCTAAACATTATTGCATTACTTTGGTATTTATTTATTTATCTTGTTATTATTATTCTCTCCTCATGTGCCAGTTATGCACTTGTACCTCACCGACCTTTATACGCGTTTACTTAACGTGCTTGTCATTGGCAATACGATTGGCGCAGTTTCTTCTACGTACACCTTCGCCCCCACTGCCCATCTCAGAAGACCGAGTTTTATAAACGTGCCGCGGGATTAAACTAAAGGTCCGAGTTACGAAAACGGCAGCTACACAGAAAAAGAAGCCGCGCGAAGTACCGATTTAACGGTAGATTAAATATGTTGGCGCAAGGACAAGTGGGTAACAAACGTTACGGGAAACTATAAAAAATAAATAAATTTCATAATCGAAAGGTAAAGTTTCCCCTACCGTGATACCGTTGGCTGCGCCCACATGTAAACAAATATCACGCGGCGCGGACCGACCAATAAAAATCCGGGCGGCACATAACACTGAGAGAAAAGAGTGCCCATACTCTAAAAGCCTCTATTTAGTGACGCCAGAGCGAACTTGTGCTCCCCTAACAACTCAAAGAACACACAGGCGGCGAAGCAGCACTCAACAAAGTGACCTGCGCAGGCGAGCGTCGGTTAGTGTAATGCCGCGGCGTCTGGTCTGCGAGCATTTAGCTCTCGGCGCGAGGGTTTCTCGAACAGTCGAATTGCATCCAGAACACTGTAGATCAAAGATTACTCTAGGCAGGTGACGTTAGTTCGAAACGGTCTACCTATCGAAGGAGATAACAGGTGCGGCACAAAGAATGGAACGCGCGCTTCACTTGGCTCACGGATAACACAGATAACATAGCCCGGCACAGCCGGTCGGCAACATAAACAAACCCAAAACATGGTTCGTGGCAGTATACTATCAATTTAAAAGAAGATGTCAAGGATGAATTTCTGGTAAAACAAAACTGCCATTCAGCTGAAATGTCAGATATTGAGTATGTCCGTGTTTTCCTCAGCAGAATCCTACACGTTCACGTTACAGACTTCCCAGAGATTATTCTACTAAAGCGACTTAACCGAAGCTGTGTGATAGAGACAGCTACCATGCTATGAGTACGTTACTCCCGTCTTTGCAAAAACGCACAAGTCAGTCTATACCGTGTTACTAACACCAGACAGCACATTGTATGTCTGCACCACGAATCCACGACCTCAACAACGCGAAGAAAGGAGATACACGCGAAAGCAGCCATGTCTTACGATGGGTTTTTTTTTTGTACCGTCACTGGTGTTGCACCGGTACCCTGAACTGCAATCAAAGCATGAACCTAAAAGCACGATATTGCATTATTTTTTTATTTCTGTGTCCCGCTGACAGCGTATAGAAAACATCGTGCAAAAAAAAAAACTGTGGTTGATAGGAATCGGAACTTTCATAGGAATCGGTAAAACACGAAGGTGAAATGTGCAGCGAAATCTGCAGCCTAGCATGATTCGCGGGTCACCGGCAGTCTTGTGGGTGTGCTTGGCGAGCGAGTCGCTTCGGCGAAGGTGAGCTGGCGTCATTTCCGTGAACGTCAGTTAAAATCTTGGTGTATCCCGGCATAAAACACCTTCGTGTTAGAATTTAAAACCCGAAAACAAACAACCTTAAGTATAACGTACTCTTTAGTACTAAAGGTTGCTTCCCCGCAAGAAGACCCTGTGTGCAGGGGTGCACCCTTTACAGGCAGCTTGCTTCGTTGTACTGGCGTCAGTTCTGTGACGGATATGACGTCAAGAAAATCTTAGTGAATCCGGGAATAAAAACCATTCGTTTAAAAAAAACACAGCCGGACCAATAAATGACGCTCAAACCTTCAAACCACAATACGCTCAGATTACCGGAGCGTTTCGGTTTTTGTTGGGGCCCATAAATGCGCTTCCCATTCATTGGCGATTCGCCATAGAAGAACGAAATACAGCTTTCGTGTGTTCCAATCAAACGGCCAGCTTTAGCTACTGGAGAGTTTAAGCTCGCGGAATGGAACACCTCACGCTGTTGAACGCTTCTAAGAGACGCGTGTGAGGTGCCGTCTCACGGCGTACGACGCCGGAAAGGGCTTTTGCGCTTAATGGGAAATATTTAAAGGGACCGTGCAACACCTTTGATAAGCGCTTTCACTCATTCCTTCGCGTCTGGAAGCACTGCGAAAGCTACAGTGATTGCCAGGACAGAGCGACACTGAGTGATTTGCTCGTCGCACCAGATGCGCCTTCCATTTCTCCTTTGTTTTTGTGGCTTTATTTTTTTAATTGCTATCGAGAATCGTTCATTGCTGCAACTGAAGGAAAACCGGTCAACAGCCGCTACATGGCCTTAGTGAGGCAATTCGAGCCGTCGAAGAACGTCAAGACCGGGAAAGAGAGAACAATCTTTTGAGCGAGTTTAGAAGTTATCTGATGGGTATAGAGCAGTAATTTTTGGATGAGGTACTCTGAGACCCCCTAATCTACATACTGGGTGTGTTGGGTGACCACGTTCTGCAAGCATTTAAGATTTCAAAAAAAGTTGGAGAAAGTGTTGCAGGGTCCCTTTAATGCTTTAGCATATATACAAAAGGCTGGTACAAGATTTATGGGCGAACCACGGAAGATGACAGTATCGCCAGTGGGTTGACACACAACACGGGAGTCCTTCCGAGGTGTTTGTCTCGACGGAATGAGACGCGGCGAGTCGCCGTCACTCGCCGGAGAGTGTCCAGGCAGACATCATGCTTCACGCCAGACGGGATGGACGGTGGAGAAGGAGGAGGAGGAGGAGGAGGAGGAGGAGGAGGAGGAGGAGGAGGAGCAAAAGGGGGAGAACGTGGCCAGCGCCGGACGAGCCGAGCCCGCAAGGATCCCCCCGGAAAGTAGGGCTTTTCAAAAATTCATCCGACTTCCGCCGCCGCAAAACCGAACGAAGCACGCCGCGCCTCGATTACACTGCAGAGCTGGGGAGAAGAAAAAGGCGAAAGTATTGAAAGATGGTATAGGAAGCACGGGGTCTTAAATAATCGCTACTGTTTCGCGGTGTATTTGTAAACTAGCGTGTATGTGTTTCTCCGTGTATGCCTTCGATTTTAATTTTTCCTGCCAGAACGACCAATTTTACTGATATGCGAGCAGGGAAAATTCCCATTTCGAGGCCGTCGCACTTGTCATAATTAGCGAGCGGCCGGCACTTTCCTAGCCATGTTGGGAACATTCATATTTTTACATTATTCCGAAAAAAAAAGTTCCCTTTTCGGTCTCATCTGGCCCGTATTCATTTCTCATTCCAAGGTTAGAGACGTGGTTCAACAAAATAGCCTCGTTGTATGAAAAAGAAATGTTCGAGGAGCCCCTAAATGCGCTTTTTATGGGTTATGAATGCCCAGATGAACGCCCGAAGGGCCTTGTTTCCGCCTCGTGTTGTCGAAGGGCCCTCTAACCTTGCAGCTTAAAACGCTTTGCTTTGCGAACAGCCTGAACGCTTTGAAGTGGTTTCGATCTGTCTCGTACGCGTTGCGCCGCCGCTCGTTGCTGCCACCGTGTAATGGGAGAGCTGGCGAAGACGGTGAATGTCGCTGCTTCTCTGTTCACTCGTTCGGCGGCGTTCCTCCGCTATCTTCTTCGGCGCTGTACTTCTTGCGACTGGCACTTTAGGCTCGCGCTATGGAACTCCTCGAGCAATGGAACGCTTCTGAAGGAGGAGGAGGAAGATGAGGAGAAAGCTTTAACGTGAAATCGAGCTGATTAGTGGGCGGGGTCCCCAGTTCAGGACTCCGTTGGTGAGGCCTGCCGTCTTCGCCCTTTCAGCGAGCCAAAGCTGCTCTCTTAGGTCCGAGCAGGCAAGTTCACTGTCCCACTGCTCGTATGCAGGATTAGGAATTGCTGCGAGGTCTGGGGTTGAATGGCACGCCCAAACCATATGGTAGAGTGTTGCTGTATTGTCACAGTGTCGGCATAGGGGGTTGTATATTGTGGGGATGAATGGCGTGTAGCCCTGTAGGGTTTAGAAATGTGTTTGGAGTTGTCGGGGTGCGACTTCCTGTTCTTTTGTTAACTTTTCAGCCAGTGGCGGAAAGGTGCGTTGTGCGAGCATGCAGTGTTGGGTGATTTAGTTGTGCGCAATAAGTGAGTGTCTGGTTCTCTCGCCGTCCTCTTGCGCTGCCGGCGAGCAAGATCTCGGGCGTGAGCTGCCGAAGGAACAGTTGTTCTGTTACGGACACCGGCTTTTTCGCCGTATAAGCCGCTTATTGCGTTGTCTTTTGGCAATAAAAAAGAAAGAAAGAGGAAACGCACAATAGGAGGAGATTCTCACAGTGGCGGAAGTCGCGGAGAGGGATCGGAAGCAGCCGGCGGCTTCATCAAACGTCCGAATCTGTGTCGGGCGATGTACGAGGCCGCGCTTTTTTTGCCAACTGGCCTAATCTAAAAACGTTGACGCCGACGACGCATTGCACGCGCAATCTGAAGCGCGCCAATCGCGTGCTGCAGTCGTACAAGTGTCTCGCTCTTCAACCATCGTTGCACCCCGACAACTTGTTATCTGTGGCATCTGACCACACCGCCTTCGACGGGCGCGACGAACTGAAAACGGTTACGTTCAGTATAGGGCTGTCGACTATATATGTGAGGTCGAATTTCCACCGCAGACCTGTAAAACCACGGGCCCGTATTACGGTAGAAAAGTTAGACTGCACCCCATTCTTCTTTCATTTTTAACACTAAAGTGTTTTATGCCCGGGTACTCCAAGATCTCACCGGCGTCATATCCGTCACGGAAATGACATCGCCAGAAAAAGTTCCATTGACGCGGCTCCGCCCGGATTCGGGCCACGAACTCTCTCGCCGCAACGGGAGGTACACTGCGCTCTGCCCACTGCGCTGTGTCTACGAGCGCGCCTTATATCTGTCAAAGTACATTCTTCATTCAGATGGTACTGCCGTCTATCAGAGGTGAAGCGAAGTAGTTCGTCATGACGCTAATGAGCGCCGAAAGTAGGCGCCTCGATGCCAGCGTCTTCGTGTACTCGGAACGCGGGTGAATTGAGCCACCCTCCGCTACCTCCTGCTTTCGGTGTCGGTTTTGGTTCAGTTTCGTTCGCGCGGTTTTCAAGGGGCTGTGGTTACAGTCGGATTTACGCAATGTTTCGGCGCGTGCAATCCAGCGTCTAACGTTGATGCGTCGAACGGTTCCATATCGACGTAATATAAATAGCGATATGCAAGTTCATATGGATGCACAATAAACACTTCAATGCTCATGTGAAGGCACATTTCACTTTCGTATTTCACCGATTTCTATGAAAGAGGCATCAACCACATGTTTTTATTTGCGTTTGCACGCACATGGCCGAGTTTCCTCTGTCCAAGTGCTAAAAGCTTTACAGAAACGATAAAACTCCCCGCAGCCAAACAATAGTGGCGATAAAAATGTGCGCACAAAGATGTAAAATTAGGCTCAGTTTCTATTCTTTTTGCCGCAATGTCCATTCAGATAACTTGGACCAATGTTAACTGACAGGGCTTCGCTTGCGGCTGCGAGATGCTGCTAAACTGGTGCAATTAAACGATACCTACAAGACATAATTTTTAATTAGCACGAAACTTATTTCGTTGCTGTTCATAATATGGGAATTTCATTGGTTTGAAAGAGCCTAGCTTATATTTCGGCTACTTTTTGTCGAACGATGACGCAATGTCGAAGCGGCATCGGTTTGTGTGAAATAGGCGCTTGCGTAGGATGGCGTCAGTTGTGGCCACGGCTGAAAGACCGTGTCTACCGAGCAACGTGCGAGAACCGATGCGTGGGGAACAAATTCCACTGCGCAGGCGCAGCACTAGATGACATTCCCTGTACTTAGCTTTTTCGCCGCGGTATCCCTGTCGGCAAGCCCATCGGCGCGCTCCTCCTTTCGCCACTCCAAACTTACCGCGCCCGATTTCAGCTTCTTGTTGTTGTTCCACGACTCACGACGCATAGCCACGCGGGGGATTGGCCAAGAATGGGGCATGAACGGGGCTAATGCGCCCCGTTCCTATCCATTTGCATTGAGTAGCAGCGCGTGACTAGACGAAAGAATTGGTGAAAAATTGAAAGTTACGGTTGAACTTGAGAAAATGTACCCCTGATAATCAAGGCTAAAAGTGAAGACGCCTGGTCTCGGACAGATATGCATGAATGGCTGCAGCCACCCCTCTGTGACAATATCTCAGTGATGTGGCCCCCAGTGACAGTAGTACGGGCATGGAGATAGGAAGTCCGATTCGTTGTAATGGCCTGGCAAGGTGTCACGCCGCTGTTCGCCACTGCCTGCAGTGCTGCGTCGCCGTTATCGGTTGGTGGTGGCGACGTCTTTCCGGGGACGCTTGATGAGCACGGCAGATAGCGGACGGCTATAGCGAAAATCGCTCGACGAGCTTTCTCGTTAAACGGGCATGGATACAATATATCTCTCTGTTCACTTTAAAAGAGCTAGCCCTTAATAATTTACTCAGACCCATTCCAGTCGGAAATAATCTTTTGTAACAGAAAAAAAAAAACAAGAAATCATGAAAAAAAAATCCTTGGTTGATTCCTCTGTCATAGGAATCGGTAAAAACGAAAGTGAAATGTGCAGCGAAATCTGAAGCCGAGCACGATTTGCGGCTCGGCGGCTGTCTTGTGGGTGTGCTCGGCGAGCGACGTCCTGCTGTTGGATCGCTTAGGCAAAGGTGTACTGACATCATTTCCGTGACGGATATGACGTCAGCGAAATCTTGGTGTATACCTGCATAAAACACTCGTGTTAAAATATAAAACCCGCAAACGAACAACCCTAAGTATAACGTACTCTTTAGTACTAAAGTTTGCTTTCCCGCAACAGGACCCTGTGTGCAGGGGTGCACCCTTTACAGGCCGCTTGCTTCGTTGTGCTGGCGTCACTTCCGTGACCGATATGACATCGGCGAAATCTTCGTGTATCCGGGAATAGAACACTTTCGTGCTAAAAAACTTTCCAATTTCGCGCTATAGTGACGCAATATAAGCAGGAGTAACTTATTACGGGCCTGCACTAAAAATACTGTGCGTCAACTAGGCGTTATCATTCATGCGATAAGACCATACAGAACGATAAGCCCCAGTTCAACCGGCCAGTCATGTTCCTTGGCGGTGGCTCAGCTCGACGGCCGCCGATCGCGATAACAAAACTGTGACGTCACAAAGAAATCGCCGGAAATTGGCGCGACCGCCACTCCTTCCAATGTTCTCCCTCGACATCTCGATCACTTGATTAAAGTTTGCCATTAAACTGGCATCACCGTTAACGAGACAAAGCGCTCTCTCTAGTCAACCAAACTTGTATCTTGTCTTCATGGCATCACGACCGCGGGCGGCAGTCTCGCCCGCCACTTCGTCATACCCGGCAGCTGCATGCCGGGTATGCCGCACCGAAATGAACGAAATGAACTGAAATTCAATTCGAATTTTCGCGGCTCTGTTGTCCATCAACGAGGCAAACACAGAAAAGGCGCCGAAAATAGCCTCCCGTGGCGCTGCGCAGACGAAAAGTTGCGCAGGTTGCAGATGGCATCCCCTGATGCAGTTACGGTCAAACAGGTTGCAGCTATTAAGCACAATCATAAAAAGACTTCGCATCATCATGGGTATACGGGCGCCGAACCAATTAAGGCGCAGGAATTTTTTGTTGCGTTAACTAAGTTCGAAGCACTGGTCGACAAAATTAGACACGAGACAGGCGTTGATCGAGGAGACGGTCACCGCTACCAGAAGGTAGAATAAAACACAATAGGCAGTGAAGAATCCCAGTTTCAATGCATTTTATGGGCGTTATATGCATGGAGATGGTACCTCTAAAGAGGCAGCGAACGCACAGTGAAAGTGAGAATGTTTGCAAAATGCCAGGAACTCTGTTCCCAGGAAAAGCTCGGCCAAACAAGCGCCGTCAAAACCCACCTGTAGCGAGAGGTGTCAGTATCTTATTCCGCCCATTGGACCACGCGGTTTCGCTAGTGCGATGTAAGTACACAGGCAGCAGTCGTGCATACAGGGTGCGTCCGAAAGAACTGTACCTTCCAGCGCTCCTTGCTGGCCATCGGCATCGTTGTGGCTCCAACTTCGAATCCACGTGATTCCACGGTGCGATCCTCCGTCGAGGTAGTGAGCGTGCAGCGTCTCCAAAGACGGCTGGGATCTCGCGAAGTCCAGGAACAGCTGCGCGGGGGACGCCCGACCTTCTTCCTCGACACCCGAAATGACGCACAGGCTTTGCAACGAGCGCACTTGTCCTCGGCACAGCTCGAAGTAGCACCTTTCCATGGTGAAATTGGGACAGAGGAGCGTGAGCGAACGCAAGTGCGGGTTCGTGCCCAACAGTCGACCCAGCGACCGGCTACCGTGGCTTCGCCGTTCCGCTCCGCTCCAAAAAACTTGAAACCGCGCCACTCTGCAGTTGGTCAGAAAACGTAACGAGCGTAGTGTGAACGTGAGCACTTTCAGACTCTGCAGTCGAGTGTGTTGATGCAGAACTTGCATGGTCGCTTCGTTTATCGCCTCGAAAGGTGAGCGGCAAATTGCGCAAAAGTGAGTGCACATTTCACGGAAAGCACGCACGTCAAGCTCTTGTAGTCTTGCGAACGACGCGGCCAGCTGAAGCACCGATGCCGGGGCACGCGCGGCGCAGGGAGTGAGCGATAGGGCGCGCAGATGAACGATTTCCGCGGCAGCCAAAATCTGGCAAAAGTCTACTTCTGCGGTGAAGTGGATCGAGCTAACGTTGAGCTCGGTCAGCACGCTGCAGGCGCTAAGCAAATCCCGCAGTGGTAAACGGTACGCAGTCCCGAAATAGGGCGACGCCCCACACCACATGACGTGTGCCGGCACCACGGCGATAGCCAGTGCCTCCAAGCGACGCCAGAGCGGAAGATGCGCGGCTTGCGCCAGCGCTACCGGAGCGGCGGCGTCCATCTCGACGCCGAGTGTCGCCTGCTGTAGATTCCGATGAGACACTTCGGGCACCGCCATGACTTCCGTGAGGTAGAGACAGTTGGAGAAACTCGTAGGACGCAACCAGTACGTGACGCTGCCGAAAAGCATAGCCCTGAGGGGGTTTTCACTGGACGGCAGGTGTTGGAGCCATCTCATTGCGTACAGCAGGGACATCACTCGTACGTTCGGCTCGCGAATCGTGTACGTGAAGACGCGAACCTGCCTCCAGCAGGAGATGGCCTCGAAGAAGACGTCGATTTGCATCAGCTTGTGCTGGCCGCGGACTTGGACGCTCAGCTCCTCCAGGCGTGGACAGGAGCGCAGGACAGACGCCAGGAGCGTGTAACTTCTTTCGCTGGCCATGACTTCGACGTGCATGCAGCGCAAGTTGGCAATTACGACGTCGCCGCGGGTCATGAAGTCTACAGCTCGATCGTCGTCGTTGACGTCGTAGATCGAGTACTCAAATCGTGCCAAAACGAGCAGCGATTCGACGATGACGCGGAAAAGCCCACGCAGGCTGAGCCGGCAGTTCACGCAGTATAGTTCTGTTAGTAGTCTGCAGACGGAGATGCTTTCCAACAGCTTTACTGGGCAGGCCATGATGCAGTTCGTGAGGTGCAGAACTCTGACGTCATCCGAGGGAAGCCAGGCAATGAAGTCCTTCAGTTTAGCGGCGTCCGAGTGCGGGCTCAGGGTGACGCGCCGACGTAGTCTCCGCTCCGCGAAGACACTCCAGGACAGTACGCGGCTTGTTTCGACGGCGAGGAGGGACTCGGCGTCCAGGTACTCCAGAACGAAGCACCAAACTTCATTTGGAAGGTGGGCTTTGCCACGTTCCATGGTTGTTGGGAGTTAGTGTACGGAGCCACTGCGCTGTTCTGGACTGAGGGAAGTGACGATAGTAAAGCGCTCCCGTCCGATCGTCAACACCATTTATGCGATCCGTAATGACGTCGGTGTGTATGTCACTGTAGTGACGTTGGCGTGCTTCGCCAATGCCAACTCTTACTTCGAGCGAAATCAGCAACCTAGAACATGCACATAGCGCTCTTAGTGAAGTCTACGAAAGGGTTCTGTCATGCCCGCTCATGTATCTTAAATCGTGTGCCCTTCATTAGGAAGCGTGCCCGTAGCCCACACGAGGCGATAATGCAGTCGGAGTTCCGCATAGAACATTTAATCACTGCACAAGGATTACCTAAACCAACGTAAACAATGTGTTACTGTTGTCATATTTTTTGATCAGTGCCCAAAACTTCATCTTCTTCTTGTTGGTGTGTTCATTTTACTGACATACCCCTTGTGGCGTGCTTTGCAGAATGATGTGGCAGTGTACGGTTTATCCGCCAGCTACCGTCGTTTTCAGTGGCTTTTAAAGTCTTTTTTTTTTTCATAGCTAATATGACGCTTATGTCTTTACTTCGTGCCGCAAGGTCTGCGAAGCTTCAAACTCAGAATGGCCATACAATAATTGTTCGCCGTACCACCTGTTTTTTTTTTTTTTTTTTTTGTCTAGTGTGCTTTGCTTGTGACGCATTTTTACGGCAAAGCTGCATACCTCTACCCGTAACGGTTTCATAGCTGCGGGCAAAAAGCGCGAAGGGCAAAGGCGCCCAGCGCATGCGTCAGGCTAATCAGGCATGCAGCACAGAGCTCAGAATTCGTTTGAAGGAACCACAAAACCAGCATCGAAACTGCATTATGGATGGTAAGGCGCCTGCGAACAATGTCCCCCCCCCATGTGGTAACGATTATGTTTGCAGATTATCTTCGAAGGCTATGCAGGACTAGTGTCACTAAATAGGGTAGTTCTTGCCCAAGACGCCGACCGCATGCGCCAAACAGTGGCGGTCCAAAGGAGAGGGGAAGGGGGGTGGGGCGAAGGGGGCAATCTCCACTCCACCCCCTCCAAAGGTCCTCAGCTTCTTATTTTTGTTTTTTTCTTACCATTACACTTGCGCGAGGTTAAAGCGCTAGACAGATGTACGACGGGCGAACGCGATTCGCATGCGACTGATCGTTACGACTTATTGTTAGGACCGGTTTTGCCGGATCCTAACAATAAGTCGTAACGATCAGTCGCATGCGAATCGCGTGCGCCCGTCGTACATGTGTCTAGCGCTTAAATCCCACTTGTGCGAGGCCGCAAACATGTTGCTACAGTCAGAAATGCGGGCTCGAGCCAGCCGTTGCACCGTCTAAGGGGCGCCAGAAACCAGCGTCGCTAAGTGATTTGTGCGCAAGCGGGTTACACCGTATACGTGCACACGCCAGCACGTTTATCACTTCCTCCACAGAATTTAAGAATTTGCGCAAGAAGGGAACCCCCCCCTGAAACCAATCTCTGGGGCCGCTACTGGCGTCAGACTACGCAGGACTCAGCATTTCCCGCCAGAGAAGCCGAGCGAAGTGTAAGGTATTAGAGTACCGCCACTCAGGCAAGGAAGTCAGGAACGGCGGCCTCTCAGCGTTGCGAGATTGCCGCATCCACGGCCTCGCTGTTAACTTCGACCGGTTTGTTTGTTAACAACACTACCGAAGATGCATCAAAACGGCATCTTTGGAGACACTTTTGCTGCTGAAATGCTGTTAACGCGTTATCTCGGATTCGCATTCGGAACGACGTCAGTCGCGCGCAGCCGCCGAGCAGGGAGGTCAAGCTAAGCCTACCACAGTTGACCGACAGAAAACGCATAAACAACAAAACGGCGGCGCCCATGAGCCGTCGCAGTGTAAACAAATGTCACGTAACGTGATCTGACCAATGATCATGGCCGCGGCACGCGTGAAAAATAGGAGAAAAGAGTGCCGATACTCTGTACCCTTTTCTAGTGACACTCGCCGAACGCAAGCGACAAGCGCGCCGAGACGACGAGAAGCATTTCATACCCTTCTCCATCACCATTTGCTGGACATCCACTTTCGCAGGACGGGATGACGACCAATTTTTAAGGCATGTCTCCAATGCCTTTATTGCTGATCGCTGAACCTGAAAAGAAGGCGACAAATGGCGGCTGTATTGCTTTGTTGTTCTCGCGGCTCCCGGTTGGCCCACTATGGAGTCGGATCGGTATACCGAAGCTGACGGGCTCGGGTCCCACACGGGAAGCACCTTTTTAACACGAAAGTGTTTATTTTCCGGTACACCAAGATTTCGCCGACGTCATATCCGCCACGAAAGCGATGCCAGAACAACGAAGCAAGCGGCCTGTAAAGGGTGCACCCCTGCACACAGCGTCTTCTTGCGGGGAAGCAACCTTTAGTACTAAAGAGTACGTTATGCTTAAGGTTGTTCGTTTTCATGTTTTATATTTTAACACGGGAGTTTTTTTTTTTTATGCCGCGATACCCCAAGATTTCACTGACGTCATATCCGTCACGGAAATGACGCCAATACACGTGTACCGAAGCGACCCGCCAGCAGGACGTCGCTCGACAAGCACACCCGCAAGACAGCCACCGACCCGCAGATCATGCTCAGCTGCAGATTTCGCTGCACATTTCACTTTCGTGTTTTACTGATTCCTATGGCAGAGGAATGAACCACAGCTTTTCTCCCCTTTTTTCCAGACATTTCAACCACGAATAGAGGAACTACTCCCCCTACGCCTTTTTTGACATTTTTGACAGGTGGCTTTTCTTTCTGTATACCTACACACATACGTACAACATACACGGACCGCACCACTACCCGAGGGTTGTTACGCAAGCACAAAAAACTGCCAATTCTCGAAACGTCGAGTAAACGGGTCCTGCAACACGCATATAATTCGAGATAGAGCTAGGCACAGAGTAAGCCACCCTTTGTTCAGTGACGCCAGCGGGGCCAATACCAATCTTGCGGGCTTTCGACGTTGCGACACCCCCAGATAACTGCCGGAGCCGAGAGCCCCTAAACGCGTAGCAGCAGCGTTTCCGAGGCCTAGAAATTTCCTTGAGCGATGTCCACGATCTCGCATGCCCCGCGGCCCATCTCCCAACGTGCGACTGCATAACGGACGCCGCTATTCGCCCACTGCTGCCATCCCGTTTCCTCTTCGTCGTGGTGGTGCGGCGCGAAATGCCCGGGCCTATCAAGCGGCTCGTCGTCTTCTGCAGCGTTCGACGACGGTCCTCCGGGCCGCGTGTCCCCCGGGCTCGCGAAACGCCGCGGAGATGGGGCGAGCTCAACCGAGCGTGGACACACGACACAGACACCGAGGAATGTGCCAGGCACGCGAAGTTGGAGCGGTAGCTTCACTTACTCCGCGAAAAGGGCGCGTGCAAAGAGGGGGAGGGAGGAGCCGCATTCTTGGCATTCGCTCGATTTGCCTCGCCGAGAAGACACTCGCCGGCTCGGTGGTGTGCGTAGCGAGAGAACCGGCGGGTCGTTCTTGGGAAACGGGAGGGAAACAGTAACGGCACGCCTTGGATCGAGAGGAAGAAAATAGGGGGAAAAAAGGTCAGACGGGGATAGCGTTGGGCAGAAATAGATCAGAGAACGCTTTTCCTTGTGCGTTGCCATCGAACATAATCTGTGCCACCCCGCTTTCGGATGAGCATTTAGTGGCGTGGAATGACGGGTCGAGGTCGGAGGCCCTCTTGAAGGGACAGATCGTGACCCTCCCCCTTACACGCAGTGGAGCTTCCCTCGTCAAAAAGGAGGGTGGTGTGTGAGGTGTTCATTGAGGACGAGAGTACGGCTAAACCTTGATATAACGAAGTCAGCGGGACTCAAGAGTTGTTTCGTTCAATAGGGAACCTTGTCAAATCGAAGAAGCATTAGCATACGGACAGATGCGGGGTCGGATAGATATATAAGTAAAAAAAGTGTGGTTAATACCTGTCATCATCATCACCAGCCTATCTACGCCCAGAGCAGGATTGGCCACCCTGGTGTAGTAACGGCCACAACCTCCCATGAATACGCCAATTAACCTATGCCATAGAAATCGGTAAAACACGAAAGTGAAATGTGCAGCGAAGTCTAGCTGAGCATGATTTGCGGGTACGCGGCTGTATTGTGGGTGTGCTTGGCGACGTCCTGCTGGCGGCCGGTCGCTTCGGCAAAGGTGCACTGCCGTCATTTCCGTGACGGATACGACGTCAGTGAAATCTTTGTGTATCCCGGCGTAAGCCACCTTCATGGTAAAATATAAAACCCGAAAACGAACAGCCCTGAGTAACGTACTGTTTAGTACAAAAGGTTGCTTCCCGGTAGAAGACCCTGTGTGCAGGGGTAGGTCGCTTGCTTCGTTGTACTGGCGTCATTTCCGTGACGGATATGACGTAAGTGAAATCTTCGTGAACCCTGGAATAAAACACTGTCGTGTTAAAATTTATTTTGTCAAAAAAAAGGAGGGATGGTGGGTTATCGGTCATGGTGGGTGGCAACAAGACAATGTCTTCCAGCGAACTTGACAAGACTACGGGGAGAATCTTAGTCCGTTCGTTATTTGGGAAAGTTCGAAGAATCGGGCTTCGCAGAATCGAGGTTCAGGTGCGAGTTCACGAGACGTAAGAATCATGCGTGGATCATTTTACTCTTCGGCGCAGCGGCGTTTACACGTGAAAATGGTGTGATAAGCGGAAGCGGCGCTCAGCTCCGGCCATACGGTTATAGCATAAAGGGTTTGTAGAGTCCAAGCGTTCCGTAATGCTGGCTATCGTATTTTGATAAATAAGCGGACAAGCAGCGCGAACGAATACCACTGAAGCCCAACCAACGGTTCTCACGGATCGCCCACTTTGCACGTGATAATGAGCTGCGCTGCGGGGACCGTTTAATATAATGTATGCGCACGGCGCCTTAAATGTTCTGCCGCATAAAACGAACCCCTATATGGAGACCTGAGCCAGCCGTACGGCTCTGAAAAGTGCAACTTAGTGATAATGGGCGACAGTAGGGGCGTGCAGAAGCGGCCCAGGCATGCGTCGAAAGTTCGAGGACGCCCACGGAGGGAGAAAGGAGGGGGTGGGGTGGGGGGGAGAGATGCGTCTTCTTAAAACGAGTCCTCCGGACAGGCGACTCGGTTGTAAGCGGTGCTTCGTTAAAAGCAGGGATGACCTGCTATCCATGCACTGCAGCTTCGACTGTGCAAAACTTCGAATAGAGAGAAATCTCCAGTAAAACGATCCGTTGTAACCAGATGTTACTATATCTATGAGGGTGTGTGTACGTGGAGGCTGTTGGGGGGGGGGGGGGGGGGGGGGGGGGCGGTTCAGGCATTTAACACATCGCGGTGAAAACTGTTACGTATGTAGATCGTGCTGCGCGCCTCTCTGCGTCTCTGCGCAGTAACCCCGGCGAACTCTCGAACGCGCCAGTTTGCGATAAGGACAGGAACTTCGGGTCGGCGTCGCTCAGCGCTCAAGATATCTCGGGGTGTGGTTTCGCGACTGGTCCGAAACACACCACAAGGAAACAAAAATCCGTGTTCTTTTTTGCTTCGCATTTAAAGGGGCCAATGCAGCTTCGGTTCATTAAGAAGGCTGTTTTGTCCCAATAACAGCGATACCAATTTTGTCGCGAACTTCAAAGAAATACTGGATATATTAAAGAGAATATATTAGTGGCGAAGCTCCTTAGGGGCTGGAGCTGTTGGCGTCTCCTGTCGTCGTCGTCGTCGTAATCGTCGTTCGCCTCATGTAGTCACGGTACTAAAACAGCAGGAAACTCGTTTACGCCTCGCGCTAAAATGTAACGCGTACTAAAAAACACCGGTACACTCGTTTACGCCTTGCGCCGGAGCGCTTCGTGCTACAAAGACAAGATACTTTTACCGCAAAGCTGTAGACCTCTACCCCCCAAACGGTTTCATCTCCGTTGGCAAAAACTCCAAGGCGCCAAGAATACACTTATGCAGTGCATGCTTCGCCCCTCCCCAGGTTTCACGTTAGTGGAGATGGCCCGGAATTTATTGAATAGTGACGACTCCCCAGCCACGTTTCTCCGTGACGTCACAGAGTCTTGTTTGCGCGATTGGCGGCGCCGAGCTGAGCCACCGCCAAGGAACATAAAGGGCGATTACAGCGGGGCCTCTATAGCTCCGTTTGATCGAATCACTTGAACGCTAACGCGCAGTCAACGCACTGAGAACTATGCCTTTAGCAATGGCCCGTGACACGTCATTTCTGCCCATATTACGTCAATATAGCAGGAAATGCGGACTTTTTAAATATGTCTTGCGTTTTTTGAATTAAAAAAAACGTTTTTCGTGGCTCAAATGGAGCACAGTGATTCTAACAAATTCTAGTTCTTTCAAACTAAACAACATTGTATATTCGCCCCTACAAAACGGAAGTTTGGTTCATTCGAAAGGTTGCCTTGTCAGAATAAAGCTGACACCATTTTTAACGCAAACCTCACCAAAATAAGTTGTATAATTAGGAAAAAAAAATCAAAGCCGTTCCACTCAATGTGAAAGCTGTCGGAAGCGCAGAGCAGTGATTCGCCATAATGGGCTGTACCACCGTTATCCGCGTACTACTAGTACCACCCCATGCAATTCAAATTTCCCGCCTTCGCAGTGCTCGCGCACCCCTTGCCTGAAACTGCGCCAGTGGGAGTTCTGGATTGAATTGGATTGGTTTTGGATTGGATTTGGATTGGATGATAAGCAGCAGTAAGCACGATAATCAGATAATCCTAGGTAACCAGGAAAGCTAAGAATAACCAGCTGAACCTTAGCTCACGCTACGTATATCCTGGCATAGCCGCTTGGATTTCGAAGTCTCTGAGTTACGTCGCCGCGAAGGGACCGTGACAGGCTACACCGTAACACCATGGCGATATGCTTGGTTGCAGCGAGCGAGCTAGGACGACAAGGCGCGGCCCTATACTGCTCTGCACTCAACAGACAAGAGCCGTGCGACTAACTATAGCGAATTTCCCGCACTGAACCTACGACGTATTACGGGCAGTTTGTTGCGATTGGCTGAGGCCTACAAAACACAACACAAACGAAACAAGTTAAACAAGTATTACAAGGTTGCAGACCGAGCTTAAATTTAGTGCACATTCGCTTTACAGCAGTAAAAATGTTGGGTTAAGCAATGGAATTCACGATCGCGAACACGCAAGCATAGAAGCACTACATACAGCGCGCACTACGCCGCCCCACGCCGCACAGCCGCCGAGCGCGTTCGCCTCGGCTGACCCGGCTCGGCCAACTGGCATAAGCGACACTGCCATTTACGCGACCCTCCCTGTAGAGTCATACACAATACTTTACGACACGATGGCTACCGAACGTAACAATGAACCAGCTACAAGTCCGGTCAGAAAAAAAAAAAAGAAAAAGAAAGAAAAAGAAAACGTGCGAGGACACTGATTCTTGGCGGTATCGTTACGCTATCTGTGACTGCAGACGGTAATCAGGCGAAGAAAAATATGTTTTTGCCGCGGGCGGCGGCGTTAGTCAATTTACTAACTTTGGTTTTATAAACCTGCCGTGAATACGTCATTGTCGACGTCACGAAACACACGATGCGGCGGGAGAATTGAAATTTTGGCTGAAATCGTTTAACTTCTCAGTGAATAGAGCATCGTTTGCTGCCGAAAAACCGCCGAGGGCACTATACGACACCAAATCTTTCGAACAAAACAAACGCATTTTGTCACGTCGCGGTTGTGATCCCCAAACTTTTGTCTGAGAGGCGCAGCTTCATTCACTTCCGCAATTAAGCACCGGGAGGTCGTACAGCGACCGATACAAATAATTCTGGCGGATAAATTATCCTGTTTTTTTTTTTTGTAATAAAAAGCGAACACAAACGCGACTTCGTGCAGGCACAATTCACCCGGAACAATTGTAAAACGGAGTTTGGAAACGACGGCACGTATTCTGTGCCGGCACCTGGAACAGCTCCGTCAAAGTGTCAGATGCTGGCAGTCGATTTTCAACAACCGTGCATACACAATACCTTAATCGTTCACCGTAAACGATAGGCGCGGGGGCAATGCCTGCGGAAAATACACGTCGTACTACAGCGTCCACAGAACACTCACCTGTACGTTTCGGGGAGGAATAACTGCGACGGCGCTGTCGTTTCAAGACTAAAACAAACTACGGCGACATGAGGACAACGACAACAGAAGAATTGCGACAGAAGATTGAGCAAGAAGAAGAGGGAAGACAGAGTGGTTGCACACACGTCAAGGCGACGCAACAATAATCTACTGTGAACAAACGCTCCATCTGTACACGCGGAAATTTAATTATCCTTTATTCAAACCACTCGAAAGGCTCAGGCAATCAAAACTGAGAAAAGAACGATTCGCATATGATGGGTTTTGTGTTGATGTGCTGAGTATTTCACCCAGCCCGCATACTCAACACCTCTTCAAAGCTGGATGCGCAGGTGCCGTCGGGCGCAAAATGTCTGGCTTCCATACGAGCTGCAACATCGGGCAGCGCATCGCCACCACATGAGTGCGGGCCTCTTTCACATTACATCTGGTTAACTTCGCGGAAAATGGGGAGCACGATGTAGACGCCTTCACTCTTTAAGCCTCATTAACATCTTTGCGCGCTCTGGGGCGGTATTCTCGTGTTTTGTCCGCTTGGTGTCCGTTACAAAGGTGTCCGTTTTGAGCAAGCCCTGCTTGGCTAAAAGCGAACACTCGGATGTGCCGCCATGCAAGCACGGCGGAGCGATGAGCCGCGGCTTCTCGGAGCAGACGATTTTTCGTCGCCTTGTTGTTAGTTCACTGGCGGAACAATAAACACATGAAATATAGTTTGAAATAGGCTTAGTCGTTTAAAATGTGTTTACAAGAACAGTTGCGCAAAAGGCAACCCAAAACCCAAAGCCCGTCTACAACTGGAAGTACGTCACAATAAAACGGACGCAAGGCGGACGTTTTGAAAACGGGCAAACACGAGAATACTTTTCCAGGACTGTGCTCCACATGCGCAGTTGGGTCGCCCTGTAGACTGCGCTAATTACATCGGCGCTGGTTCGGCCCAACGGTCGAGGAAGATGAAAAGGCCTAGAATTACGCAGCGCACGAGCCACGGTCATCCCAGCCAATGTCATCGCAATGAAACATTAAAGGCCAGCTGCACCTCAGAGGCCGTTCACCTCACACGGCCGTCACCTTCGATGCGAAGCAGGCCTTGGCGCTACGTCATCAACGCAAGGCTAGCATCACGCCTGCACGTTCCTCGCCGGCCGACGCACCGATAAGTCAGAGCAGACACGCCTGTTTGGGGGATGACCAGTGACACGGCGAGCAAAAAAAAAAAAAAAAAAAAAAAGGAGCGCAAAGCTCGGATGACTGCCACCAACTGGGAGGCGACTGGCCAGCTCATGAATAGACCAGCGAATGCGCGGCCGTCTGCGACACCGGGCGTCACAGGACTCCGGGCGCAACTCCCCACGGGCGGGGTATAAATGGGCTGTGCTCTGGGAAAACGAAACGCAGTAAGCGGGGCATCCGGTACCCCTGGTGTCGTTCGCGGAAGACCCAGAATGTTCTCCCGTGAAGCACTCCTCATCTTTTCCTCCCAACATCCCTGTTCTTGTTTTCTCCCCCTGGCGGAGATGGGGAGTGAACGGCGTCTGCGTCCAAGACGTTTTGGCAGACCAGGTCGCCGAAGACGCGGGCTTATTCTCCGCCCTACTCCGGCGGTCATTTGCATCGGCCGACGGGAGGGATGCTTGAGCGAGCCCTAATCGAAACGATATCCACCCGCGGGTATGCACGCCTAAGATTTACTTTTCTGCTTTTTTTTTTCTGTACATTTGTGGAGGCATCACGAAGGCGGTCACCAACAGCTCTTCGTTTCCCTAGCCCTGCCCGCCTTTTCAGTCCTACTTTTGATTCCAGTGCGTACAGACTTTCCCCCGTCCCCTTAGCCCTCTTACCGTGTCACGGCCGCTGGATGAAATGCACACTGCTCTCTCATCCAGCGGCCATGACCGTGAGTGAGTGAGTGAGTGAGTGAAAGAACTTTATTGGGGGTCCGGCGATGACGCGGGCTCGTCGCGCACCCGGCTAGCGTCGGGACAGGCAGGTCTAGCCCAGCGGACCGGTCCGGTCGCGGGCGCGCCGGACTGCCAGGATTTGGCTGTCTAGAGCGGGGCTACGCAGAAGAGAGTCCCACTCCTCCTTGCTGAACTTGGGGTATGCGGACCCGCACTCCCACAGCATGTGAGCTAGAGTAGAGGTCTGTCCGCAGGACGGGCAGGCGTCGTCGCGATATACGTCGGGGTAAACTTCGCGTAGAACTGCCGGATATGTGTCGGTCTGTAATAGTCTGAGGGAAACGGCTTGCGCCCTACTCAACTTGGGGTGAGGGGGTGGAAAGACCCTTCTAGACATGTAGAAGAATTTTGTGACCTCGTGTACACGTTCTTCTCAGCAGTGACCCATGACCCAGCTTCTTCGCACTCACAAAAGGTTAATAAAACTGATCGCGGTCTTTCGTTTGAGACCAGACCGAATGAAAAGGGAGAAGCGTATGTGTGAAACTAAAAACAAAAATTCAGATCCGGTGTTTAAAGGGACAGGCATCTAATTTTTGTCGAGTACAGGTTCTCTAGCCCATATGAAAGCCAGCGTTTTATATAGTAGGGTAACCACAAGGGATTTATAAACTAATTGGGGGAAATAATAATAATCTGGTGCTAAACTTTCCGAAATCTGAAAGTGGCCGTTCGTAGTGTACAAACATAACGTGTCCTGGTCACGTGACCTGCAAACCTTGCAGCTACTGGAACTGCTGAAACGTTTATTTACTCATTGAAAACCTTTTAGCACAAGTATTTGTACAAGTTTAAATTGTGTATGTGTTTTTAAACATTCTTTCGAGAATTTTCAAGGCACGCCACCCGCCGCCGCTGCGTTGCTGTGTGGCAAACTGAACCTCCATGCCCAGAATCAACGGGAGCGTTCAGTAAACAGACCCAGTGAAGGAGCTTCCTGCTTGGGTCGTACGTTGTTTCACGATTCTGTCTGTGCCAGGGCCGTTTCTTCTGCCGAAATATTCGTTTTTAGTTTCCAAAAACGCCAACGGCACCCTTAAAAAAAATGGCCGCGTATCTGCTCCTTTCGTTGCAAATGCCGTCAAAAGACGATAGTCTTTATTGGCTTTTGCGAAGTAAATGTCTCCCTTCGCTTTCCCGCTCACCTCAAATGTTGTTCCTCTTGCGTCGCGCTCCTCCCAAGGTAAAGACGCCAAAGGTTTGCTTAAATCATTTTAAATTTCCCGCGTTCCACTGCTCCAAACCGGGTGTCTCGATGCGAACGCTGCCGTACGGCGAAGACGCGCGTTAATCGAGGCGCCCTACTTCAACGATTATAGAACCGCGTTTCCCTACTCCACGTGCGTTGCAAGCAGAACGTGGAACCTATCCAGTGGAACCTTGCGTAACTGTTGCCGGCTGATTTCTTAAAATGGCGCCAGAAGCTATACAGTCGAACACGGATATATCGAACTCCAATGGGATTGCGAATTAGTTCGATATATGAAAAATTCGATATAAAAAATATGGGCTCTGAGACCTCACCTATGGCGGACAATCACTTACCGATCGTCGCATTCAAGAATGACAACTAATTCCACACTCATGACGCAACAGGACACTTTATTTCCGTGAAAAAAAAAAATCGCTCATCTTGGCGTGCTTCTTCGTCCTGGAAATGAAATTAAAGATGCTGGTCTCGATCTTCTCGAGGCTGCACAACTAGAAAATTCCAGCAGCACGCTGCGCCTTCGCACACCATGCACAACACGCACACAAAAGAAGAACAGCGCGCACGTACCACAAGAACTTTGGAGGTAACAATTCCAAGGCTCTCTGAACGGACTCCAACAAAGGGCTCGCGATGGTCAGCTCCGAGAGAAACAGTGATCTCCGAAAGGTGCGGGACAACTCGCCAAACAGCAGCAACAGCAGCAAAATGCAAAAAAAGGAGGAGGCCGCCAGCGCCTTCGTTCCCTCTTCCCTTTCCCGAGACGACATCGGGGGAAGACAGACCCAGAGAGAGAGAAAGAAAAACTCTTTTTCGGCAAGCCGGGGAACGTACGCAGTCAAAAAAAAAAAAAGGGGGGGGGGGGGGGGGGGGGGGGGGCGTACGCAGTCGGGGCATCCCTACCTCGCACTGTCACATTTTTCGAGCGTTCGGGCTTGTGTGCCCAGAGAGATTTAGCATACCGGGCTCCGTCCGCTAACGCTACGGCGGCCGGTAGCGGGGCCCGACTGGGCAAGCGCAAATTCGTTCCGGTAGGGGGGATTAGTTACGGGAGTCAGTCTTCGCCATGCCCGCACATTCCTCTATATCCTCCTCAACCTCAATCGGGAGTGCAGCGACTGCCGAAGAGCACCTTCCAACTCGCGCGGCGTTCGATATACCCAATGTCAGGAAAAATACGGTTCGATATAAACGCACGAATTCCTATACTTTTACACATAATTTTCAAGGGGATAATTTATGAGTTCGATATAGACAATAATTCGATATACCCGTGTTCGATATATCCATGTTCGACTGTAGTGGCGCGGGCGACAGCAGGCGACGGCGGAGTGAATTATTTTTCTGCAGTTGATGAAGTATTTAATTTCGCAAATGTCAAGCATGTTTGATTTTTTATAAAGGAACACTGCAAATATCACTTCTGTATTGATTTGTTGTCTCATATTTGCGTAATGTCATGTTCTTCTTCAACAATGTTGACAAGCATGAACATTACACCGGGCATGGACGGGTAGATTTAGCTGTGACTATAGAAGACTATTACGCAGGCATTGTTTTGCTTTGGCCGGGTGGCTGAATCGAGTCACAGACAGACAGACAGACACGATGTAACCTTTGTACATTTGCACGCGAACAATGAATAACTTGCAAAACGTACCACAGGGCTCGACCTGGGAACGGACGAGTAGAACTAATCTTTTCAGACGTGTGCGTGATGGTGGTTTGTCACTATCGCATCTTTTTCTGCGACAAGTAGTCAATAGATTTTATTTTTTGCGTGAGGTGAAGGACCCCCTACTTTGCACTGTAATTCAGGTTAGGTTAGGTAGATTTCTGCCTCAGTTTGTTATTACGTCATCTTTGTGTTATACCGGAGGACTTCACGGATATCTAAAGGAAGTCGTACAGGCAACACAATTTGTATGTTCGCGTTTTTCCGTGGAGTATTTGACTTCAGTGTCGAAGAAGAAGTTGTACAAAGATCTCGTTGAAATCTGCTTTCCTGTGCCACTATACAGATCCATGTTTCGAAATGGACCAGGACAAAATGTTTTGAAACGTGTAAAAGCAATGGTTGTTCCGCCGGGTGTTAAAACGTTTTTCTTTAAGCTTCATGTTGGTGTGCTCCCGGTTAAAACGTGGATGCTTGAGAAGGGTTTGTTCGTGCCCTGGGGAGCAGACTGCTGGCTATGCAAGAAGCCGGAAACTGTTGAACATGTATTTTTGGACTGTTGGGATGCGGTGTTTTTGTGGGATGTACTTCAGAGAACTTTGAAAAAGGAACTCCCCTTGGATCCTCGTGGTATACGGTTTCTGGCAGTTGAGAACGATAATGGAGTGCCTTACGACCTATTGATGTTGCTGGTCCTCCACGGAATATGGAGATCTCGATTGGCAGCTTGTTACTCGGACGTTGATGGACGGCCCGCGAGGCAGTATTTCTGTGATAGCGTTCATCGCATTGTAGAAATGTGGAAGGGTCAACCTTGTACACCCGAGTGGCTGCAGGAAGTAGAGAAAGTGTTGTCTATGCCCCGTTTTTATACATAATACGCTGGCTTAGGCAAAGCTAGCGTTTGTTATCTGTAGCACGTTTTTGTGATGTCTGAAACCGGTAATAAAAAAAAAACCAGACAGACAGACAGACATACAGACAGACCAAAATTTCTGGGTTTAAGTAGCCCAAGAAAGACTATCGTCTTAAAAAAAAAAAAAAAAAAAAAAAAAACACAAGGAAGTCGACCGCGAAGAATCGAGCTGCCGACTCCCGAAACATGATGCCAGCATACATCTCTCGTACATCCGAATAGGTGGTGCCTACGTGCAAAATAGCTGGCTGCTTCTAGTGATAAAAAAAAACAGGGCCTGCAATTTACAATTTTTTATCTGGGGACGAATTTTTAAATGCTACTTTTTATCTTGCATAGAGACAAAAGTATGTTGCTGTGCTACTGTCTGTCATCGTTGCCAGCCTCACTTTGGAAGCACACGTAGGGCTCATAGATAAAAAAAAAATCTATTTAAAAAGTTCTGGGGCGCTATCAGCAAAACGCGTTAACGTTTCGCGTTAACGTGTTTTAAGGGGTGCCCTTTCATTTGAGGTAAAGAACATATACTCGACAAAAACCGGTTGTCTGTCTCTTTAAAGGGACCCTGCAACACTTTTTTCAACTTTTTTTTTGAAATCTTAAATGCTTGCAGAACGTAGTCAACCAACACATCCAGTACTTAGATTAGGGGTCGCAAAGTACCTCATCCAAAAATTACTGCTTTATACCCATCAGATAACTTGTAAACTCGCTCAAAAGATTTTTCTCTCTTTCCCGGTCTTGACGTTCTTCGACGGCTCGAATTACGTCACTGAGGCCATGTATAGCGGCTGTTGGCCGTATTTCCTTCAGTTGCAGCAATGAACGCTTTTCGATAGCAACTTTAAAAATAAAGCCACAAAGCCACAAAAAGAAAGCATAAATGGAAGGCGTATCTGGTGCGACGAGCAAATCACGCAGTGCCACTCCGTGCTGGCGATAACTATAGCTTTCGCAGTGGTTCCAGACGCGAAGAAAAGAGTGAAAGCGCTTATCGAAAGTGTTCCAGGGTACCGTTAAGGCTGTCATGCCGCGTCTGGGGCTGCATAGTAGATGGCTAACTGTTTAACTATACAACCTGGGGTATGCCTATTAGCACAGTGCCACGACAAGACACTAAGGTGCACAATACGCCCATCAGATATCTTGGAGTCACGGTAAGAGAGGTGGCGTCGAGTGCCAAATAAACAGCGTTGGAGCCACCGGATATTGCCGGAATATCCCAGCTACGCGCAAATAAACTTCCAGTAAAAACTGGGGGACGTGCTTTGGACGTTATTATAGACGAATCAAACGTGTTTCGCCGCCTTTTGCCACTCGTCAAGCCGGGGACGTGACGTAGCATTTACCTTTTCTAAGCTGCTTTCATTCTCACGATTGGTGCTCTATAAGCAGCACATCGCACGTACCACTCGATGTATGTCCTTTCACGTTTTGGGGTCTTACATATGAAACTAGGCTGCCATTCATTATCTGAGAATGCCTGCCGAATGCACTCCACCCCATTCTTATCCTTCTAATAATCTCTACCTCGTGGTTGGGATCCGGGGTCACTACCTGGCCTAGGTAGATATATTCGCTTACCACTTCCACTGCCTCGCCACCTATCTCAAACCGCTGTGCTCACCCGAGGCTATTGAACATTACTTTAGTTTTCCGCATATTAATTTTCAGGCCCATGCGCCTACTCTGTTAGTCCAGTGCGGTAAGCATGCTTTGCAGTTCGTCCCCCGAGTTACTTAGCAAGGCAACGTCATCAGGAAATCTGAGGTTACTGAGGTATTTTCCAATAACTCTTAAGCCCACCTGTTCCCAATCCAATGGTTTGAATACCTCTTTTAATCTAATTACCTCTCAGATAATTAATGGCAGCCTACCATTGTTCCTGAATAGGAAAGTGTATAACAGCTGCATCTTACCGGTACTCACATACGGGGCAGAAACTTGAAGGCTCACTCAAAGGGTTCAACTTAAATGGAAGACGACTCAGCGAGCGATGAGCCGGAAGATGATAGGTGTGTGACGTTAAGGGACAAGAACAGAGCGGATTGGGTCACGGAACAAACGCGTGTTAAGGGAATATTAGTAGAAAAAAAGAAGAAGAAACGGGTGTGGGCAGGGCATGTAATGCGAAGGCAGGATAACCGTTGTTCATTAGGGGTAACAGAGTGGTCCCACCAGAAGGCAAGCGTGGCAGGAGGCGGCAGAAAGTTAGGTGGGTAGATGAGATGAAGAAGTTTGCGGGGATAAATTGGTCGCAGTTGGCACAGGACCGGGATAATTGGAAATCTACGGGAAAGGCCTTTGCCCTGCAGTGGGAGTAGATAGGCTGATTATGAAGATGATAAGAAAGTAAACACGCAGAACGAGCTTGGAAGACTCGTAGGAGCAGGCATGCTCAAATTATGAGCCCGTCGCCAACGTTTAAAGCGACCTTGTCTTGAAGGTCGTTTAAAGCGACCTTCAAGACAACCATGCACGTTTGCTGCCGAGACTCGAGTGTCTCGAACCTAGTGACTGTTTTCTTTGCACAGGATCTAAGTTCAATATTTTCGAGTACACGGAACAGGCCGCAACCTTGAAAGTGCGGACATGGAATCAGTGGCGCCCGGCGATGCTTGAAATTATAGCTTCACTTATCATCCTTCCAAAGCAAAGCGCACTTTCCCCACATGCAAGAGACTCTCGTTAATACAGGAACTCGGTCACTGCTGCTCTCTTGTGACATGCAATTCGAGCCCTGTCTTAACGGGAGTATACGGTATACGTGATTACTGCACGAAAAACTTCGCTTATTATCTTTGGGGAATAAGCTGCCCTTTCTCCGTGTACGGCTACGGCACGAAACGCATACAATAGGTCTCGCACACGAGACACAACCCAGCGAGTATATCCAGAGCACCTCCGTCAGAGGGACGGGGGGAAATGGGGGGAGGGGATGGGGAGGTAGCGAAGCGTCGCATGAGCAAGAAAGGTTAGGGACTGCGCGGAGGGAAAAGTGGGCAGGAACGACGTTCCACACGCGCACGAGGCTATGCCCTGAGTGCAGTTGCTGCGGCGTTCCTGGGTCGGCTGCGATGGGCCGGTCGGCGCAGGGGGCGGCAGATGCAATATCCGGTAGTGCCCCATCCGAGCCTCTCGTGGCGGGGGCGCATTGTTTGCGACCGCTGAGTCACGGCGCACGCCCCCGCGTATCCGGCCGGCCAGGTTGCTGACCAAACGCGAGCTTCGCCTTTGCCGCACACGCGGGCCGCTCGAACGGGAATTGAATCAGGCGCGGGGCACGACCCACAGCCTCCAACGACACAAGTTCCGAGAGCTGGAGCAGGGGAAAGCCCTCGCGGACGATCGCGAGGCACGCGTCTTCCTACGGTACTTCACGTGTCAGCACTTTAAAAACTGAAAAACTCAATAGCGGGACATCGAAGCGGGCGAAAGGCCTACACTCGTCTTCAGAAAATTTAGGGGTGCAACGGTAACTTGCGCTGTGAGTCTGGTCGTAGTGGGAGGTTATGGTCTACTTTAGACTGCCGGTGGTTTGCCGCCGTAAATCTCGTTCGTACGGGCATTTTCGTGTCTACAACATTTCCATTATTGGCCGGCATGCCAAACTAGCGCCCGTACGAAATCTGCACCGTGTATGCCAATAACACCACTCGGTGGAACGGAAACGGTTGGGTGAGGGAACGGCCTCAAGTTATTGGCCGACACACTGGATACCAAAGGATGTGGTGTTAGCTGTCCGCCGCAAAAGTCGGAGCGCCTGCTCGTCCGCAAGCGGGGAATGAAGATCTTATTACCGAGATCACCCTGGACGAAACGCTCCCCGTACCAGCAGCACACGTCAAGCTCTTGGGCACGACTTCTCAGGAAGACTGTGCCAACTCAGTCCTTCTGTGTAGCTTTACGCAGATAACCCACACGCTACGACAGATTTTCATCAAAGCAAGGGGGACGAAGAAGGTGCACAACCTTCGTCCAAAGCTCTGCAGTTTCCAGACAAGCCCGTGCGCCACACTTTCAGAAGCAGACTCAGCCAAGTGATAATGAACACTCGTACTGTTTCTCGCCACTTGAGCCCTTCCCACAGCGCAGTTGGGAGTGCAAAAACGCACGATATCCTGCGACCCACGTGCAATTCGAACCCCTCTCTCTAATTGCCTTCTTTGTACTTCAATCCATTGTTCCATCCTTTCTCCGGGAACACCTCAGCCTGCCCCGATCCATCCACTCTGCAGCGGCGACAAAGAGTGACTCACGCTGCAGCAGCCCTTTCTCTAGTCTAGGACGGGCTCCGCCACCTCGCCTCGCCGCACAGGGTGAAGCCCGCTTGCGGGCGCACAGAAGCTGAGTGCATTGGTAATTACGTTTATGCACGGCGCATCGCATTTGGCTCCGTTCAAGCCACTCGCGAAGCTCGCGGGATGGGTATGAACTGTCAAATCGGGTTAAGGTCATAACGCCCTTGAGGTGTAGCCCGCCTACAAGTGCCAGCCGGCCGCAGACCTGGATTGGTTACTACGTCCTGTATGTTTCCCGTTAGAACTGGAGTCCGCGTGCACGTCGAGCTGGGAAGCCACAGCTCATTGCGCATGGAACGCCAACGAGGGACCACACTTCCAGCACCTCCTCCCTGTCTTCGCAAGTGATTGTAACGTGAGAGTAAAATTTTCGTCTTTGTTCCTCCGATATGCAAGCATTTCGAGTGTTCTTACGCGTTCTTCAAACCACAATTCCGGCCGAGTTTGCAGCTCTATTCCCCTCTTTCCGACTCTTCTAGTGTGGTTGAATAGAGTTGGAAGTAGTAAACTTCTGGAAGAACGCCGGAAGTAGTTCTTAACTTCTTCTACCAATCACTTTACGAAGCTAGAATGCGTAGACCATGTTGTGGGCCTTCTCCCTTGGTATTTTCGCAGAAGAATTTTACTCGGAGTTAGGGGATTTGCCAAACTATGTGTTGGGAATGATAGTTACTTAACTAGTTCTAATATTGCACCATGTTGAAAAAAAGCGCGAGGAAACGATAAATTACGGGGAACAGCTGGCGTGTAACTAAAGTGAAGAAGCTTTTTGTGCTCCCCTCCCTTTTTTTTTTCGCATGACCTTCACTAACCTCAACCAAACTTCTCTTACAAACACCAACTCCGCCCCCTTTCCATTTCAGTCCTTTCGCTTTGCGTCAAAAAATCCAAATCCGCAAATACTGGCACAATAGAGGTAATTGGACAGATTACGGGATAATTTAGGAAGTGGTCAGCTCTGCGGTGTGTCTCATCGGCCGCCCTAGACGGTCATCACATCCAAATAGAGGCGCACGCGTCCGCAGGCAGAATGGCGGTTGGGAACGACGCGGGGTGCCTTCATAAAGCGACGTTTCCGATTAACTTGTTCTCCGCGAAAAAAAAAAAAAAAAAACACAACCCGAGCTAAATTAAAAGCAGAAAAAAAATAATCAAGGGAAATAAATAAAGTGTCGCTATGTGGACCGCAGTGCATACGCCCTTCTTCCTTTGTCAGAGCAAGTTTATCTCCGCAGTGCGACTTGCTATAGGGCAACGGAATTTTACCGCGAAACCACCAAGTAACGGCACGGACAAACATTCTTTGAGGAACTTAAAGGGACCCTGCAACAATTTCGATAAGCGCTTTCACTCTTTCCTTCGCGTCTGGAACCACCGCGAAAGCTATAGTTACCGCCAGCACGGAGTGGCACCGCATGATTTGCCCGTCGCACCAGATACGCCTTCCGTTTCTGCCTTGTTCTTGTGTCTTTTTTTTTTAAGTTGCTATTGAAAGGTGTTCATTGCTGCAACTGAAGGAAAACCGGCCAACAGCCGCTACATGGCCTTAGTGACGTACATGGCCTTAATGACTTAATTCGAGCGGTCGAAGAACGTCAAGACCGGGAAAGGCAGAAAAATCTTTTGAGCGAGTTTCCAAGTTACCTGATGGGAATAGAGCAGTAATTTTTGGCTGAAGAACTATGCGACCCCCTAATCTATAAGTACTGGGTGTGTTGGGTGACTACGTTCTGCAAACATTTAGGATTTCAAAAAAAGTTTGGAAAAGTGTTGCAGGGTCCCTTTAAGCCTGCATACGCGCTCCGAAGGCGAACGCCTGGCGATACTCATCGCAGACTTCTTTACTGTCAAATGCTGTTCCGTGTCTCCTCCTTCGCTTTCGTTTCCTCGTCTTCTGGAGCGAACAACTTCGATGGGCAGACATGGAGACGCTGCACGCCACAGCTTCGCTTGAATCAGAGTTCTCCGTGACTAGGATGCACCTGTTTTGTTCCGGTTCCGTCACGTTCACCTGTCACGCCATACGACGTCAGCGCTGCCCGCACTAGGCTGCCTCTTGTTCCGTCACCGGAACCATGCTGAGGTTCACTCTGGAGACCCTGGTTCAATTCTCACACGGACTCAATGTGTTTTTTTTTATTTACTCTTAAAAGCAGCGGCCATACTCTTCACCGGACAACGACAACGACGTCGGCATCTAGCCCAATGGGGCACTTAAATCTTTCACCTTAAAGAAAACGTTCCTTATTAACGGCCAGCAGCCCTCGTCGACGGAATGAGGCCGACTTCAGTTTTTTCGCAGCTTTACGGAGAAACAAGTCAAAGAAATTGTGAGGCCGCGACGCGGCACCTCCGCCGACACAGAGTCGCTGCTGAAACGAGCCCAGCTCTCACTGTAGTTCCGCCTTCGTGCCGCGTCATTCCCGGGGGAAAAGGGCGACGATTTGGAAGAGGGTAGCAGCATCTTCTTCTTCCTCGGATTCAGGCGCAGCCTCTGAAGGCGGCGGTAGAAGCAAGAAACGGGGCCGGCAATTCGTACACACGTACACAGTCTCTGCTCCCTTCGGCGCGAGACGGTGCTGGCCGCTTCACGGCTCGTTTGGCGAGATACGAGGCGGCAATTTGGAGTCCCCCGCCCCGGAAAGCCCAATTAGAGACGCACGCGCCCCCGCGAATCGACGACGCTTCCGCGGCCTCCTCCTTCTCTTCTCCTCGGAGAAGCGAGTGCGAGCAGTAGAACACTCCTACAAGGACGAGGGACGATTAGGAGCGCGTGCTCTGCCTCCGACGCTCGCGTCGCCCTCCCGTGTTGCACAGAGACGATCTGAAACGCGAGCGGCACGCACCTTGGAGTTTTCTCCCCCGAGAGGGAGGCTTAACGTCGAAGACGGATTAACGCGGCCGCGAGTAGCGGAGGGAGCGGAGGTGGTCGCACAGGTGCTGTACGGGCCGCACGTGCCGCACGGCTCGCTCACTATCGCGGGTCACATCCCTGGGGAGCGGGATTTTATATTTGAGAGCAGATGCGCGTGCGGCGTAAGCTAGGGTACCACCTACATCGCTGGGCGAAGATACATGTTCGAATTCTAGTTCTTACCGCGTGATGTTGATCAGTAAAGCGAAAGTTATTCAAAAATAAAATTGTCACTCCAAAAAAGAAACATTGTTACGTGTTGAAGAAAAAACGAGTCAGACAGCTGGAAGTATACGCCTTCAACAACAGCTCGGACCGGCGCACAACAGTGAAGCGAAGACTACTTCTAACTCGGTAGAAGTCTCAATCTGCTTTAGTTTAGTGCGGGAAACTACGGAGAGCTGGAAGTGGGAGAGCTACGCAATGCTTGTCAGCTCAGCCAGGAAAGTTCTGCCAAAGAGAGGCGTGCGCACGGGGTGTCAGAACAATTAATGTAACATTGGCGAACTTGATGCTCGGATCGATACCCACTCTTCGGTCCGGCTTTAAAAGTCCCAAACACGGCGTTTCTCGCATACCTCTCGAACACAGCGTCATGCTATGTTCAGATTATAACGCCGTAACAGCCATATCATGAGCTATGGATGTAAAAAATAATAATAAAGAACGGTGTTTCACGCAGTTCGGTTGGCTGAGACGTCAAATGATGTCATTATTTAAAGATGTTACGACAGTTGCGACAACAGTCTGAACTTGGCGTCAGGCGTGCTTTGCGCTTTAACCATATAAGCGGTCACGGTTGCTTTCTTTAGCAGTGGCATCGGCCGCCTGTCCCTGCCTTCGTTCTCCGCCACTTCAGGCACGTCGTCGCCATCCTTCCCACTCCGGCCTCGTTTGTCGCCCCTCCGCCTGGCTGCACACTCCCCTGCATAGCGCGCACAAGCTGTAGCGCGAGTCGCGGAACCCGTCGAGACGACATGCGACGAATGCGTCGGCAGAGGCGGGTGGGGGCCGCGCTTCGACTTGGCGGCCCCCTAGCAACGTTGGGAGCGGTGCCACGGCAGCGCCGCCGCAGCACTCGCTCTCTCGTTCTCTGCTCTTTTAATCGCTCTGTTGACGGATCGACGGCAAAAACGTTTCTCGACATGCCCAGCTATTGCTCCCGCAATATTATATATCTATACAGTACAGAGTTCCCGTCGCACCGATATAATACCCCTGTCACACGGGCACTTTCAATGGCGATTGAGTCGATCCGGATCGAGCTCAATCCGGATCGGTCGCTGCTACACGGCAGTTTCAATCAGGATCGAGCTCGATCGCGCTCGAACTAAATCCTGGTTTCCTAAGCGCGATCGAGGTTTCCAAGCGCGATCGGACGAAAGTCTCGTCGTCCCCGCTGAGTAATGGCACAAAAAGTGAAAACTTCAACTAACGCCACAGATTGTATGAAATAACTTTACCAAAATAAGTGTGCAGTAACATTAGGCAGTTTTAGCATATCGTTACCGTGTTTACGTTACCGTTTACCGTGTTTGCGGGAGTAGACTGCGCAGCACGAGAGTTACCGCGAACGGTAACTTACCGGCACAGGCTTCACCGTCGCCAGCGCTTCCGGTAACACGGTAAACGGTAATGCAAACACGGTAACGATATGCTAAAACTGCCTATTTATATAGTTCCGTATACCTACGACCGCGCAAAGTTACCATACGCCGGCCGCGAAGTACATTTTTAGCACCATCTGGCGTACACGAGTGCAACCGGTGCAACTTCTCGATCGGGATCGAAACGTGCCGTGTAGCAGCGAGGACGCGTCGAGCGCGCTCGAAAAGTTAACCGCGCTTCGCTTCAATCCGGATCGAAAGTGCCTGTGTGACAGGGGTATAGCTGTACGTTCTAGCCAGCGTTCCCGCAGATCTACTGAACCGGTGTGGGGTTACTCACGTGCACTCTCTCGGACATGCCCTTGAGCCCCTGGATGAACTCGGTCGCCGTCTTGGCCTTCTCCGACAGGGCCTGCAGGTTCTGCGACAGCTCCGTCTGCACAGAGGGAAATTATGGGAATAAGGCAAAAATGAACGACCGAGTAACGACAGCAGAGGGCAAACGACACATCTACGCAAACAACGCACACACACACACACACACACACACACACACCCATTCTCTTCCTAAGAGCGGATGACACGCCGTTGTGGAACGGGATTCCCGTCCACCGCGGGGGTAATCGCGTGTCGCTTCTTTGCTCTCGCGTATCACTGTATCCCGTGAAGAGAGGGATCGCGCGCCTACTCGCCAACCTCGGTTGCAGTGGGTTATCTCCCCGACAGTAGTCGGGAGCGGCTGGTAAGGATGATGATGCGTTTTCACGAACGCGTTCGATTCTCGGCGTGGCGGCCGCTTTTCTGATGGCGGCGAAAAGCGAAAACGCCCGTGTGTTGTAGATTTCGGCGTCCGTTAAAGGTGCTCTGAGGTGGTCAAAATTAATCCGGAACCCTCCGCTACGGCGCGCCTCATCACCTGTCGGCGCGTTAAACTTCACAATCAATCAATCAATCAATCAATCAATCAATCAATCAATCAATCAATCAATCAATCAATCAATCAATCAATCAATCAATCGATCAATCAATCAATCAATCAATCAATCAATCAATCAATCACAGACACAGCTTCATTTCTATCCAGTCACACACCGCACCACAGGTGAATTTCCCACGTTAAAGACAGGTTAACAAATAAAACGAGAAGGAGAGGGTGAGGGGCTATACAGCTGAGCAAGCCACATTTACCATATCGGGGCCAACTGGTGGAACTACATGCTTTTTTTTGTCTAGAATCTTTTCTTTAACTGTTCAGTCCCTAGCATTCAAAACCTTGCGCCCGCTTTAACGAAGTAGCACTTACAGCGAAGCCAGTTTTCCCCCCGAAAACTTGACCATAAGAGGTGGCTGACTATTTTTAACGAACGCCCGCTTCCGACGAGGCTCAGCCGCCACAGTGCCAAATGAGAAGAACCTCGGAAAACTTTCGTTGCAGGAGTCGGAGCGCGGCCAGTTCGCGGCGAACCGCAAAAGACGCACGTGCAGCTTTGCCGAATGACCTAGCCGACTTCAAATCCTTTCTGGGACAAAGAACGCCTCATCGCTCACGTCCAGGCTGCTGCGTTGGCTCGCGGCTACCCGAACTAAGAAAGCCACCCACTTTTATGCATGCTTATTAAACGTTTTCCAATGAATCCACGCAGCTTTTTTTTTTTTTTTTTTAACTGCGAGATGCTCGCGAGCGATTCTCCCGCCGAGGTATACACGTGCGGAACAAGAGCGGCCAGCGAAGTCAGTGCCGTAGACGCAACGTCATCCTGCGCGCCCCACACGCTGATTTATGGCCTCGGGAAAACGGGAAGCGAAGGATGACGTGCGTTCCGCAGCGCAGCCAGCCTCGCTGCGGACGGAGGCAGCGCTCTCCCGCCGCCGAAGCGAAGAGTCGGGCGACAAAAGGTGTCGGCGGCAGCTTTGGCCGCGCGGACTAATCAACAGCAGCGCGTGCAAACAGCGCTCTCGGCTGTGCTCGCACGGCGGCTTCGTCGCACAAGGCGAAAACAATGGGGCCCGCCTGCAGGCTGATTAATAAAAGCGCCGGGGGCTCGCGTGCAAACCGCGCTGCAGCGACGGGAGAGTAGTGCCCTCCTCGCGGTTAGGCAGTTGGCGTCAGCTGAGGACCGCGTTAAAGCCTCCGCCAGAGGCCACCGGCACGTTGGCGAGCGGCGGCGTCCGGAGCTGTGATAAATCGTTATACCCGCACGACTTTCACCAAAGAGGGGCCACGCCACCGGTTGTGTAGCACCTAATATATATATATATATATATATATATATATATATATATATATATATATATATATATATATATATATATATATATATATATATATATATATGAGAGGCTTGACTTCCAGGACAACACCCCCTTTCACTTGAGCACATATGACGTGACTGGGAGCTTATTTACGCAATCGTTTTGCGATACACGCACTAGCGCCGCTCAAATGGCCGTGAGAGTCCGTTAAGTCTTATACAAAAGAGCGGCGGGAAGTCAATCGGAACTGAAATGCTGTTTTTGCTTTTGTCACCAGCGACCAGTTTATATTGAGAGCGCGGGTTCACTTTGACCGAACGCCTACAGAATTACTGTCACGGGTTTCGTTGATTATTTTAACCAACTGCAGATAGTTCACAGTAAAGTTTACCCGTTCTAACAGAATTCAAAGCAGCACCAATAAACGGAACAAGGAACTACAACACACCGCCGTTTAATAGCACCGATTTGAATTCCGTTACTCCGCACCAAATAGCCCAAATCACCACCCTTCCCCATTCGGCGCATAGAGAGCACGTTCCAGCAAATCGGCTCCAGAAACCCAAGGGCAACCGTTAATGTCGGAGCAAGACAAAGCGTTGCAATGGCAGGCTGTATCAAGGCACGGTTGGAAAAAGAGGTAACAAACCCTGTGCCGCACGTACAGCGGGGTTCACACGACGGACGAGGAGGCCTGCGGAAGGCGGACGGATATGTGACGTCAACACAGCGTCACCGGATGGTCCGACTTGGCCGCGCATCCACACGTGCGGAGCGACTAGCGGACGACAGCGCAGATGATGCGAGGCTGCTCTCGCGAGGCAGACATCTAGGCACCCTAGCTCTCGATCGCCCACAGCGTCCCAAAAAGCAAAGGCACGCTCCTGCGCCCGCACTTGCCACTTCCACACGTGTCGACCACACCGCGTCGAAAAAGCCGCCCTCGCACCTGGTACAACCTAAAACCGTGTGACCGCAGTGCCAAAAACAAATTCGATGACCCTCGGAGGTCCGCCGGCATTGAGCGAGAACATGCGGAGGCATTTTTTTCCCCCCGGAGCATCCGCAGGCCTTGCCAGCCGAGCGGCGGAGCCTAAAACTGATCACGCGAGCGGGCTCCGCGGGCCAGAAAGACGAGATTTCTCCGTCGTGTAAATAAGATCCTGCAAGTGAATCCCCAAGAAATACGCAACATCCACGCCGCCAAGTACACGCTGAGTACAACCTGTCCGCTCGGGACTGCCACCACTACCCAGAGAACCCTCGTCACACAGTTAGGTACCCAAGCACATCGTACAGGGCTCCTGCATGTCGCCAAAACTCCAGCGCAGGAGCCATATCCCCAGCCCTCCGCATTTTACAGCGCTTGCACACTGCTCCTGCCATACCCGGACCCCCTTGACCCCCTAGGGACGGGTCTCTAGAGTGGAATGAGGTTTCCGCCTCCGGTAAACGCATACACCACATTCACCATACAAGCACTGCCACTACCTTCCCCGGACCTACAATGGCATTTGCCGTGACGGCCTTTTCACATCAAGCCTTGACACAGGTGACGCAAATCATCATCACTTGATTCTGCTCCTCACGCGATGGCGCATCCTCCCGTGGCTGCGCCGGATAGCCCCGTCTTTCGCATTCCGTGTCCCATTGAGGCCTTATCTTGTGAAGACGTGTCTCTCCGCTCTCTGAGCACCGCGCCGCAGTTGGAGGACCCAGAAGTCCAACAATATTGTCCCTCCTCTGGCCTCACACGTGCCCTACCACCGTCCCACACGACAAGCTGGTCAATGAAGAGACTACGATTGTCAAACCAAAACGTACCCCCACGGCCCCATCCCCTACGTTATCCACCTGCTACGAACCAGCGACAAGTGCATCGCCGCTCCCCTGTGCGCAGAAACTATGCCGTCTAAAGCTAAGTTATGTGCCTTGTGGAGAAGTTTTCTGCATTGCCGTGAAACCAGCACAAGCTTCTGCAATCGGCGACCCGTTATCCCCTCAGCTACGCTGGCACACCCGACACGCCTGGGGAAAAACCCACCGTTGCTCGTGCTTCATGAGTCACCCTTGCACCTGACTCAGTGGGAGTTGTTTTGCTTGCGTCTGCTTGACTGTGGTTTGAAAACTTCATGTCCAGGTATGCTTCACCGTTGGAGGGAACGATACAAACGAAGCTGGCGCCTCGGCGAGCAAGCCAGTTGGACTCGGCTCAAAAACGCTACTCTGCCCGTTCAAGTTGTCGTGTCGCTCCTGAGTGTATACTGTATCGTCGCTCTTCATTTCCCAAATGGATTAAATAGGCTACGTTTGGCCTTTGGCTATTCGTTATCGGAACGGAGGCAAATGTCTCCTGCAAGACGCTCGCCAGTCACGCTAGCTCGAGGAGACCGGCCGTACTCTACTCATACGCCTAGGTCTCAACACACCCCACCCCCTACCCCGACACCTGATGTTGCTGCCTCCAAGCCTGCACACTCCACACCATGATTTTGGAATGCTCGCTTCGCTGTTTCCTTGTTTACATCCACACCCCAACCCTTTAGTAGAGGGAGGGCATAGTGCCCAGCTCAGGTCCCAACGATCGCGTCCGGCCGGTCACGAGGGCTCGGCTGCCAGCAGCCGCCCAAGGACTTCTAAACCTGAGAAGGCCCCTCAGCGCCATGACCCCATAAGCTAAAAACCTCGGCCACCACAAAGTTTATTCTTCCTCTTCCACCAGGCACCGCACTGAAATATTCCCAAGCCGGCCTGGATGGTTTCTGACTAAGGCGTCGCTGCAAAAGTATACCAGACGCAAGCGTGTTACGTTGCATACAATATCCCTTTTCCGAGGATCTCGCCAAGTAACCAGCCTGTAATGTGGCCGCGAAACGCCGCGTGAAAAAAAAAAAGGAGACACGACAGACACATCACCCCACGCCGCTCGTGCACACATCTCGTACACACGCTAGTGCACCAGAGCAGGTGGCCAGCGTTTTTTTTAATATATATATATATATATTGTTGGGACTACTCTCGCGGCACTATAGGGAAGCCCACGGCAAGAAGATCCGCGGCTAGACCCGACCACACCCACTCAGGAGGCAGGACTCGTTAAGGAGCTTCATTAGCGCGCGAGGGCCGGCGAGGCATCAACGACGCTGCTGCTGTTTCTGCTCCTGCTGCCATACACATACTTTTCCCGCCGCCGGAAAGCTTTGTCGCTGAACCACTCACCGTTTATTTTGTTCTCGTTCCAAACCTGCCTTTGTTGTTAAAACCCACGGCGGGGGACGTATACGCTGCGCCCTGATAACTCCGTGCAGAAGAACACGAACAGCGGCCACAGGGATAATGAGACAGGGAGCCCATGTATTAATTTCTTCTCCTGTCTGGGCACGCCGCAGCGGCGAAAGTGTACGGCTCAGTTGCACGATGTCGCGTGCTAGATTCGCAGCTACGGCACGCGCAAGCACAAGAAAACGCCAATGTGTGTGACAAGTGGGAGCACGTTAGCTAACTGCAATTAGTGTAAATCTAGCCACCGCATATCCCTACGGCGGTCGTCCATAGCCAAGGTGACATTTGCGTGGCCCCGCACGTTACACTCCAAGTTCACGCTCCTATTTCCACTCCTGCGAGTTTGCGTCCCTTGGTCGTATGCTATGAGTGTATCTCCAGGGCTTGAGGAGGTGTTTAACGCTGCATACTCACCTACTTCCCTTTTTTTCAGTAACGGCGAAGGAAGCCAGGAATCCCTGATGAACACGCGAATTAAACTCACCAAGATGGCAAGCTGAGCGAATTGGGATTGGTTCATGGTGATAGAAAATAGCCATCGCAGGAAAGACAAGGACGAGGAAGGTAACAGACACAGCCCCGCTGTGTCTGTTACCTTCCTCGTCTTCGCCTTTCTTGCGCTGGTTATTTTCTATCACCATGAATTTAACTCTGAACTCTGGGTACAGTTGGGATTTAAAACGAGAGTTTTTACGCCTACAGCCACAATCCACCATCTTGCACAGAGTAAAAAAAATCACGCCATATCCACGGAATGAATGATGATAAGTGGGGCGAAGCTCGAGAGGGGGAGATCATCGGTAACCGTAACTCTCCCGTGAAAGTTCGCCCATTACATCATTAAGAAATACGTAAGACTGTGTGCGTACATTGTACAAATCAACTTTTATTTTCGGAGTCAATGCTCCCATGCCCAGACCTGGTGAAAGACCCCGCGCCATCGAGGACTACCCCGCACCTCCACCACAATTTGTCACGTAGGATGGGACACAACGGTAAAGAAAGAACTTTTATTTAGGGCGAACTTGTGTCCGAACAAGACGAGAGGAAACGAGCAAAGGTCCTTACGTCTCGTTCGATCTCCGAGAACGACTGCCTGCGTTCGTGGCGTGATCTCTTGCGTGATCTCCCCCTCGCAGTGCAAGTGCGCTCGCGCCTCCGTTGGCGAACACAGACAAGCTCGCGCTCCCGGTGCCGAGTTTGCGCTGCCGGTTGCAGCCGGTTCTTGCGCGTGCAACGCGGCCCACTTTGCGACATCTCCAAAAGCATGCGGCGGTCACGTACCACGAGACACAAGGGATGGACAGACCCATGACTTAAGGAGCTTCGCCCCTAAAAACACACGGCACACGAGTAAGAAATAGACACCACAAACGCTGTTTCAGCGTTTTGTGGAGTTTATTTCTTACTCGTGTCCCGTGTGTTTTTTACGCTGTGCAAGATGAACGTATTCCGACTCGCCTAAATTTCTGCCTTGACACAATCCACCACGTCTCGGTGTCAGTATACTTACACAGAGACCTGAAGGTTATATTCGAAAACTTGAGCTCGCTTTGCATCCGGCCTCACGACGGCCCCCTTCGTGAAGTTGGCTTTTCCTCACACTGACCGCGGCTGCAGTGAAGCACCCATTACAGGTACCGTTTCGCGTGATGGTTTTGCACGCGCGGCCTGAGATCCGCGTTTTATCTATACAACCGTTGACGCTGTTAAGCACGATCCCCGGTAGAACTCGAGAAGGCATAACGCGAAACAGTCGCTTTCATACTCGCAATTCAGCGGCAGTGCGCGGAATCGTAAAACTCTCCCCAACACCACCTGCGCAGCACCAAGAGCAAAATCGCCGGCCATCTCCACTAGCGTGAAACCTGCGAAGGGGCGAAGCATACAGTGTATTAAAGTGTTCGAGTACGCGGGTTCGACTCCCCGCCGCAGCGGCCGCTTTTCTGATAGAGGCGAAAAAAAAAAAAAAAAAAACGCCCGTGCGTACGAAATTTCGGCGCACGTTAAAGACCCCCAGGTGGTCAAAGACCCCCAGGTGGTCAACTACGGCGCACCTCATCGCCTGCGATGCGTCGGAGCGTTAAACCCTTCAATGAATCAGTGTGTAAGTGTATTCAAAGATGGTACGTCTCTCTCTCTTGCCACACGGCGCGCGCTGATTGGGCGCTGGAGAAACGCCTGTGGGAGAAGCAATCGCACGCTTGCTGAGGCGGTGGCGTCCTCTCTTACGTTGAACCGGATTTAAGAATATTGCATGCCCCACCAGTCCCAGTTTGGGGTAATGGAAGGGGTCAAGGCGAGTGCAGTGCAATTCCCGCGCCTCGCCCTGAGGGCTCGTCTTGAGTGGTCAGTGAGGCCTCCGCACCAGGTAAGTGTGCCTTTCCTTGCGTCGACCGACCACCCGACCCGATCAGGCCTAGTGTCGACAGCCGGTGGGCCCTTGAGTGTAACACAAATTACAACCCGTCTACAAACAGCTTCTGCTTGCGCTTGACGATCGCTGATGTGGACAGGGAACGTTCCGCAAATCTTTACATCATGTTAGTTTATTCTGAACCGGTTTTATCTATTATACACTTTTTTGTATGATACGCGTACGATGGTATGGCACGGTCTGTATGGTACGTGTACGATGGGAGAGGCCTTTGCCCTGCAGTGGGCGTAGGTAGGCTGGTGACGACGATGACGACGACGTGTTACGTTCTAGCACGAGGCGTTGGAAAACGAGTGTCCCGGTGTTTTAGTACCGTGACTACTCGAGACGACGACGATAGGAGACGCCGACAACTCAAGCCCCTAAGTGGCTTCGCCCTAAAAGAAAAATTCGGCGGGCACACTTAAAGGAGCGCGTCCAGACCAGCCGTGGTATGACGAAAACAGTGACCTCAAGAGCGCCGTCCTCTAATGCCGGCCGCCTCGGTGTTCGTTTCGGCGAAACAGAAACTCACATGAATAAATGAGCCCGTGAATAATTATCTAAGCTGCTCTCGATCACCCAATGAGTCATTCTATGATTACTGGGCTTGTAGGCGCCCTCAGCAGCGAAAAAAACGTAACACGACAATTTCGTGTCAGTACGCCTGTAAGCCTACTTACGCGTAGGAGTGCGAAAGCCTGATATTGATTGATTGATTGCAGGGTTTAGCGCGCCGACGCAACGCAAGCGATGAGGCGCGCTGTAGTGGGGGGCTCCGGATGAATCTCGTACACACGGGCGTTTTCGCTTTTCGCCTCCCTCAGAAAAGCGGCCGCCGCGGACGGGTGATAGCCCCGAAGCCTGATAGCCCTGCGGGAGACACGTTTTTCGAGCAGTGTTTCTATAGATGCATCGCCCACACAGGGGGCTATCCGAAGTTGCAACTGCGGTGCCGCGGGTATTCGCCGAGCTTCAGCGCGATCACTTCTCCAGGGACATCCAGCGCTTTGGCGCATGAATGCGTGGCACCTCCGAAGCCAAGATAACTAAATCAAGTCGACTGAACCAGACGCGTTGATGTGTTATCAGCAACATCGTCCTTTCGCTGAGCAGGCAAGCCCGGCCGGCCGCTGCCGCACTCTTCGCTCCCTGCGTGGCTCTGCGCATGCCCGGGCGTCTCCTAGCGAGGGAGGGGCGCACCCCTTTTCTTTGCGTGCTATTTCTCAATTCTCAAACCGCGCTATCTCAATACTAACGGGTATGTTCCCCGATAAGTCGTTAACGCTCCAAGTGCGTCACCTATCGTATCAACTATATATAAAATTGCCGGAAGCATACATATCGGTTACTGCGGATAGAGGGGACAAAGGCAAAGGTGAGCTCTGAACCAATTTGCCTGATTAGAGTAGCCACGTATTAAAACCGAGAATACACCATCTGTCAGCTGCGGTGCAAACACAAAGAAGCTAGGAATTCTTTTACAGCGGTTCATGCGGTTTGTCTAAAACTGCCGCACTCAAAGATACGAAGGATGTTCCCGCAGTTCGTTGACTCTACGCATGTTATTCGCATTTCATGCCAAAATTTCCGAGCCCTCGATTATGTCGCTCGTGTAGATTAACCGCGAATTGCAAGAGCCAAGAAGGGGTCTATGCTACTCCGTGTGTTCTTTTCTTTTTTTAACAGAGCACAGTAGAGACCACAGATGAAGCAATGAGAAGATAACACACATGTTCGCCAGTCCGGATAGAAAGGCGCGGTGTTGTTGTCCGTGAACCGAGTCGCGCGCAGCCAGCTGGGACTCGCAGCGGGTAGTGGGCAAGGTCGATGACCTCTGCGGCCGCCGCCACGCAGCCAACGCCCCCAGCGTTCCAGGCACTACGTACACCCGGTCTCCGAGCGAGACACATCGGCTAGGTGGCCCAGCGGCTATCCGTCAAGCGACCACGGGCCCGCCGCACTTACCGCGCTCTCGCTACGAACGGGACTGGGGGCAGGAAAAGGAAATAAACACGTGACTCGATTCCCACTGTCACCCACGTTTTTTGCTTTCCTCTCGCACCTTACGGAACGACCTGGGCTTATTCCTGACAGCGGGAGAAGCGCTATGTACGCGGGGGAGGGGTGGCACGGGATCTACGCGGCCGTTCGCTCGATCTCGTGATTAAAGCTGGTGCCGAGTTCACCTGTCACCTTTATTGTCCCGCACAGGGCGCATGCGCACGCCTGCGGCGACCTTATGTATCCACGCGCTCACGTGGATACATAAGGATACGAACCTAAGTGCGCGGTGTAGACAGCGAAAGTTGTCACTTGAGAAAACACATTAGGTTTAGGTTTTATTTTACTTGCTCGTAAAAAAGAAGCATTTAGCCTCGTGTCGCGTGGTGAGTTGCAAGATTAGAGCGACAGCGTGGTGCTGTGATACTGGGTTAAACAAGGTTATAGTTTCGTTAAATGTGGTTAACATATACGGATTAGTAGAGGCAGACAAGTAGAGGCAGACACGGCAGACAATTTGTTCTAGGTTAAGATTTACGTCTATAAATATCGAATAAGGTATGAAGCACGGACAATAAGGTATGAGAGCACAGACCACCAAACGAGACGGCGCAGCTCCGGCAAAACAGACTCGCATTCCTCTTTCTTGCTGGCTCGGTATTCTTCCGTTCAGGAGGCTCCACAGACGACAATTTTTCACCCAACGCGCATCTAGCACCTTCGCGCTTAAAATCGATTCTGCGGTGTCCAGAGTAAACGCTTCCCGAAGGTGCCTGCTCAATTAAGCGAACTTTTCCCGAAGCGTTCGCAAACTTATTTTAAAATTAACTACGAAATCGGACAAACCTGGAAAAAAAAAAAAAAGAACAGCACCGATGGCTATATCCCGAAGCCGCCATTATCAGCCTCGTAACTATATTTCAACTACTTGTAATGAGGAAAAACATGTATGGAGGTGCTACGTACACTTTCGTCTGTTTCTTATTGTTTCTGCAAGCAAACCGCAGTTTTGCGACCTACGACACTCCTATTTCTCATCTGTAAGTACGCTGTCGCGTTATCTCTTTTTGCCTCTCTGTTTAACTGGTAAACCTCCGAAAAACGTGTGGCCGCAGCCGAGTTTTCGACATTTCCGCCCAGTGCAGTTTTCAATACTAGAGAATGTCAGCACTTCCAACATTGAGTGACAACCCCGAGGGGATGACATACTCTATATGAGGTGCACTTGTAGACAGGTTCAGCGCGCTAGAAAATATCGGCTCACAAAGATCAACGAGACGCACGCAAAAAGTGAAGTCGACGTTCTAAACCTCTCAAAAGCGAAAGGCTCCGTCAAGCCTTCCTCACGCGATTTATGTAGTTCAACGATCTCTATCCTTTCATTTTCACTTTTTTCATCGGCACCGCGAAGCAGCAATTACCGCGTATATAGCATGTGACACGTAAGACAATCAGGGCAGCTGAAAACGTTAAATCAGAGACGACAAAAAGAAGAAGAAAAAAAAAACGTGAATGTAATAAAAGGGCGACGGAAAGCCCTGAGCGCGAAACGTTCCCGAGGGGCAATTGACACCGCGCAGTAAAAAATGCACCGGCGTCATTAATATCTCTCCTCGGGCCATATATCCGGTGGCCATTTTTCGCCACACGCAAATAAAGAGAGCCAAAAAGACGCCGAAGAAAGCGCACGATAACTGGCTTTATATACGGGGTGGTGTGTGTATATACGACGCTTCACGTCTTCGCCCTTTTTTTTACACTCTATCGCATTTGTTTCAAAGGCGGCCCGCGGAGACCTCTCGGCGCGCACTGCGCCCACAAATCAAGCTGCCTTCTTCAATTTCGCACGCGAGCCCTGCGAAATGTCGAGGGAGCTTATAACTGCGACGCGAAAGCGGGCGCGTATGTGGGGCGAGGCGGGGAGCGGCTGTAACGTAACACAAAGTCGGTGAAAAATGTTTCATAAGTTGAATTAATTGCCTCCCGAGCGGTCATGATGGCAGCGCGAACGCGAAGCGACGTGTGCTAAACGCGACGTGGCCGGACGGCACGGCACGGTATAACGTATACGGTGTTCGGCGCGTTGCGCAAAACATTTCCGCCAACACTTGTTTCTCACGTTGTACGAGTTCTGGGTTAAATGCCTACCTCTCTCCAAAAGGCTCTATTTGTACGCACGCGTGCGCGTGTGCGCTTTTGGTGAATTGTCAACCGGCAGAGTGACTACATCCAAGTTGCAGAGCAGCCAGGGGTCGCGAACCCTGCCGCCTGGAACAAATTTTCAATCAATGGGGAAGCTCCGCAACCTCCCCGCAAGCAAATGGAATTCTTAGTAGATGCCAACTTAATCCTCGCGGCACGGGCATGGGCGTCTCAGCCAAACCGAGGGTGGTCGTGCCGGCGCTTCGGGAAATTTAGGAGCGCGCACTCAGGCGTCAATGCCTGGAATGTAAGATGAAAAATAGTGCTATATTGTTTAGACTTTTTTAAAGGCTGAAGCGCTGCAATACGAAACTTCACGGTAGACTTTGAAGCTAGCGGGGAGTATATGCATCAACATAGATCACACTGGGAATCTTATCAACGAGCACCGAAGATCATACGCAAGGCTTTTTTGTTTTTTCACCTGCTCAGGATAAACGGCTACCACGGTCTGGAACCACATCTCTGAGCCTGTTGCGCTCGGCCCTTTTAGATACGTTCAGCTTTACTTGAAACGCTAATCATGGACAGATGAAACGTGGACACAAAAATATGAACCAGACCACGCAAAACTGAACAAGGCTGTTCGTGGAGATCCAATAATGGCGGGCAACTGTTTGTATATTTGGAAAGCCGCATTTCCCAACTATGTTACCGTAATTAAGCCACGCACCAATTCGACCTCCGTGGAAAGAAATCGCGCTGCTGCAGTGCCATGACTCATATTTTCGTGACCGCGTTCCATTTCTCCGTGACTGTATGCATGTCCTTACATGCAGTACGTATCGGTTATAACGAAATCGCTTGATTCGAATTTCCCGCTCCATTCGAAGTCTTTCACGATACGAAGTGCAGTGCAGCGAGAGCGAATCATCCGAGCTTTTAACGAAGCACCGCCTATAACAAAGGTAGTCGCCTGTCCCCGGGACAACCTTACAACGAGGTTTAGTGCATACGTGGTCAAGCACATACATGGCGGCCCCAAATAAAAACTCGGACCCCGTACTGGGCAGAAAAAGTGCACGCCTACATCATCATCATCATCATCATCATCATGGCCTGTTTGAGTTTACTTACCTAACAGAGTGACTACCGCGTGATGATGTGCGAAGCAGGTGCAAATCAGGGGACTCTCTGAATGTGTGACATGGCTACTCTAGTAGATGTCTATTAGGAAGCCTTCGTCTCGCCGTAGCCATCAACGGACTGATAATAATAATAATAATAACGATGAATTATGCCTCTCGTTTTTATGCACAAACCAGAAACACTGCTTAGATATGGATACATAAGCCGAGAGCCGCTGAATTACGAAAATTGCGCTAAATGAACAAACAGAGCAAGGAAGACAGACAATGCGCAACTTGTGAGTTGCGCATTGGTTGTGAGTTGCGCATTGTCTGTCTTCCTTCCTCTGTTTGTTCATTTAGCGCAATTTTCGTAATTCATAATGCCCCAACTAGCCCAACAGCGCATTTTATCGAGAGCCGCTGCTTGCTTCTTATCCATCCCTCCGTAAGCTCACTCTTTCTACAAATAATGGACCGATGAGCGCAAACTGATATTCTCTTGTATTTTGACGGTACTGGCGTTTTGTAAGAGTATTTCGAAATTCAGCCCAATATTCACTGCAAGGAAAGCGTTTGGGGTGGTCCTATAGATAAAAAGAAATATTCCAAATGAAAGTGATGCAACGACGATCGGTACAACGCACGAGAATATAAAGCGCAGGAAATTGACTGCCGTGGTGGCAGCCATCTGGCGTTGCACAGCATACACGGTGCATCCACGCTGCGAGCTTTTCTAATCAACTCGGCCCCCGGAAATATGGATGCACCGTCTGTCCGGAAAGTGTACTCGTGCATCTCGATTCTCCGCCGCGCTATCAGGAGGGAAAAGAACAGAGTCAGCGAAAAACCGCCACCCCTGCCGGATCGCCGCACGAGCCGAGCAGAAAACAAGGCCTCCAGGAGCAACAGTGTAGCAATAGGCGCCCGCGCGGAGCGGCAGCAAGTTCATTACGCGCAGCTTTTCTCTCCTCTGGGTTCAGACCCCGGGTTCTTCTTCTTGCGCGGGGCGCGGTCAAATGGGTTCCTTCAAATCAGCGAAAGTGAGGCGCCTGCACACATCGCGAGGCGCGCACCACGCTCTCTCGGCGAGATCGGCGAATAGCTGGCCGCGAGCCCACCGCCATCGAGACGGGAAAGAAACAGGGCGAAACGGCCGGAAACAGAACACCGCGCAGAGCGGCGGAGAACAGCGGACAGGGAGAAAGAGAGGGAGAGAGAGGGAGTACGCGCTCCACGGGCTCCGCGCGGGACGGTGACGTAATGATCGTTACCTTGTTCGTTAATCATCGTTAGGCCTAATTTGCCTTCCCCCGCTCTCTTCTTTTAGCGCCCGCTCTTTGCTTTTTTTCCCTCTTCGGTCCTTCCGTCCGCGACGGCGCTGTTTCTTCTGCCCCAAGAGGTTTGCCCCGAGCTAAGCAGCCGATGGCGCAAGCTTCATTCAATACGAAACGCGGCTGGAAACAGCACAGCGCGCTTAATGTGCCGCTCTGCTCCGGCAAGGCTGGATCGGCGCACGAGCAACACCCGCTCGTTACGAAGGCCGCGTTACTAGCACCCTTCACCCACTGAACGTCGCCAAGCAATAGACAAGACATTTTTTCTAACCACCCCACACTAACGTTTTGTAAACGTACCTGTCCGCATTGGTTACGACCCCACTGAACCATTGCCCAACGCTAAGGCTTTTTTATCTAAGCGGTGTTGGTAGGAGGCGCGAAAGGGAAGCCGGACAGGACAACGAAAGCGGCGCGGCCGACACCCTCCTTCGATAGGGAGACTCGCTAACTGTTTTCCCTCATCTGTTTTAGCCACGTACTCACGCCCCGATACGCCTCGGACTGTAGCGGTAACGACGTTTGTTCGATATCAGCCAATCAAACGGTGCGCCGTCAGAGCTCAACTGCGAGACGCGACACGGTTGCCTTTCTACGTTGGAGTAGTTTCGCAAAGTGCCTCATTTGGGTCGCGCGCCTACACCGAAAAGCGAGGGTACATACACTGCCGCCGAGAAGAAGAAGCAAAAAGGCGTCGTTGAAAAGTCATTCGCGACAATCCGAAAGCTGGCGGACCTCCCCAACCCCTTGTCTTCCGGTTCGGCGGCGTGTTTTATTGCTCCGCGCGGAGTGCGACGAAATTATGCTGTAAAACACGGCTTCGCGACGTCATGCCCGCATATTGCGGTAAACAGACGTCCAAGAGTTGAGCGGGTTCAAGGAGCCTGACTGGTAGCCTACCACTCCGGTATATAGATCATTTGGGTTCAAAGTTCTTACCCTGCATATCGAGTGCCTCCCACTGAGCCGGGCTTAACTGCTGTGCTCACAGACATACGAACATATGATCGACGTCAGTGAACGCTGCTACGGATTTACATTTGCTAGGGGATAGTCGCTGGTTCCTTTGTCACAGAATATGATGCACGCCCGACTCAAGTTAGAACTGGTGTTGTTTTTCGGTTTCTGGTGCATACCCGATCAGGGGATCGGCCAAACATCAGTGGTTCGAGGAGTAGAAAAGCATCTTATCTAATTACGGTACTCGAGGAAAATAACTTAAAGGGATGTGAAAGTTAGTGTTCATGCATCAGTTGATTAAGCGAGAACGCAACATAATAACGCTAAAATAAAAGGAAAGAAAATGTGCAAAAATGTATACACTGGAAGAAATCTAACGAGGTGGGACAGCAACTGAATAGAATCCCATAGAAAATCTATTCGAATTTTCAATTAAACGCGCACCCATGACGTCATCGTCGTCATCAACTCATCATCATAATTCCGTCACCATCTCCATCAACCGTTCCTCCATGAGGAGATAATGAAATAGATCACCATTTCACTGGTCGTAACGGATGTGTCGCAAACAGACCCATCACATGTCATCGCCTTCTGCGTTTCAAGCAATTAACCATATGATGATGATAATGATGATCAATAAGCTTTATTGGTTTGAGTCGAGGTGGTGGTGTGAGGGCACACGCTCGGCCTAAGTACAGGATGCCTTGAATACAAGTTTTTTTATTTACGGTGGCCCCTAACTGATTTTGCTATGTTCAAAAAAAAAAAAAAAAAAAAAACCTACACGCTCCGACTTCATTATTTCCGGTAGCGCGGATTGATTTTGGTACGAGTGCCTGGATTTGTTTTGCAGCCCTTTGCTTGTTTAATGCTCATTACCCTCCTACACGTTTTTTGTGTGTGTGCGGAGAGATAGAGAGAGAGAGAGAGAAAGAGAGAGAGAGAGCATTGCTGTTGCTGTTCACTCATGAACTTTCATTTTTTTCGCGCACGCGACATGTAGTACTATCTACTCCAGCTTTGCTTCACCACTTAAAGTGGTTTTATTGTCCACAGAATACCTTCGGAATGCCCTGCCTTCAATGCTGAATGCAAATTACTGCGATAATATGTCACGAATATGTGATGTGCGTGTCCGTTCTTCCGTCCAGACGGATTATATAAAGCTGTTGTGCTCGTAAAGGCTCGAAGAAGGGACCGACATCTCGCATAAGCGTTCATCACCTATGTAGTTACGCGATGACGCATGCGCACTGCTCCACTACCGGTACAAAGCATGACAAGGCCCCGCCACTTCTCGCCGCTATTACGTCCCGAGCTAACCCACATAAACATTTCACCATATGTTCTCTCGACTCTCGGATAAGTCACTGATACCGACTTGTCGTGAGAAGAACGGCCCTGCAATACCCACAAGCCGCACGAATTCGTAACTCACGACCACTATTTATTTCGCCGCCAGCGCTAGCCGGGCTCACGGCGCACAACAACGGCCCCTCCGCCACCCCGAATTGCGCTCCATGAATAGTTAACGACGCCGTAATTACACGGAGTAACACTCGCCTGATGGATAGTTACTTCGTGACCCCGATATACGGGCGATTCCCCCTTTGTCTCGCGTACGTGCCTCGCCGACCCTAGGCGCTTATTTGCGTCGTTCCGTCCTCTCTTTGCTTCTTTCTCCTCACAGCGGCAGCGTGCAGCGAAAAACAAGAGAGCGGCCGAGACATCTGGCCGCGTTCCCTGGTCGCAGCGGCCGCTCGATCACGGACAACGAGATCGGCGCTGGTCGTCCCCGGGGGGCAAACAAAAGGCTTAGCTCGTCCACGGTATCGAGCCCGACACGGCCACCGCGACGCGAGCACACGACGGAGAAAGCAGCACCGGAGAAATCACGGCCGGCCTGAGCACCATCGGCGAATGGCGTGAGCGGTGATCGAGCTGGGCGAGCTTTTCCGAGCAGCTCGAAAGGAAATGGACCGTACACACGGTCGTACACAAGCGCGTGTACATGGCAATCGACGAAAGCGGATCGAAGACCGAGAAAAGAGCGGAGCGAAGAAAGAGAAGGCGGAGACGATGGGACAACTGAATTGGCGCACACAAATTTCGTTTACCGGCGCAGAGAGGTTGGCGTCCTCCTGCGCCAAGGGAGAAACGGATCGGTGTGACGGAACTTCGCTCTCGAAACGATCCCTGTCTTGCGAACTATTTACGAACACACGCAGATTGAAAAAAAAAAAAAAAACACTTAAATATATCTTACTCCTTGAACTAAGTGTGGAGTTGTGTACATGCGCAGATAAGTCGGCCGTGTCACAGCCGTATCGCGACCGGTTAATTAGCCGGTTCCCGTGCCTCACTAAAGAGTTTTAACATACCATGTGTTCCGCATCATTGAAGATGTATGGGAGAGGCCTTTGCCCTGCAGTGGGCGTAGATATATAGGCTGGTGATGATGATGATGATGATGATGGTGGTGGTGGTGGTGGTGGTGGTGGTGGTGGTGGTGGTGGTGGTGGTGACGGTGACGATGATGTGTGTGTTCCGTGTGGACCCGGCTGGGCGTGTGCGCAGCCCGCCGCGGTGGCTCAGTGGCTAAGACGTTGTGCTGCTGAGCACGAGGTCGCGGGTTCGATTCCCGGCCGCGGCGGCCGCTTCCCTGATGGGGGCGAAAAGCAAGAACGCCCGTGTGTACGAGATTTCGGCGCACGTTAAAGAACCCCAGGTGGTCAAAATTAATCCGGAGCGCTCCACTACAGCGCGCCTCATCGCCTGCGTTTCGTCGGCGCGTTAAACCCTGCAATCAATCAATCAATGTGCGCATTTCTTTCAGTAGGGTGGAGCGCAGTGTCCCCCGCAGTGCCCTCGCGCGCATGCGCACTCGCGTCACGGTGCAAACGAAACACAGAAACATGCTGAAACTCTTACTGAGCAAAGAATCTGACCCGGTGCGGCACCCGCCAGACGGCCGTCGCATATGCGCATGCGCACAGCTATACGGTGTCGCCTTCAGTTCGGCAAATTTAATAGCCCTGACGAAACTGCGCTTGCAAATTAACCGGTGACATCGCATACACGTGGACAACTCGATAGGCAACTGCGCCGTCTGGAAGAAAGCGAAAGAAGAAGAAAAAAAAACGATACAATAATTTTTAGGGAGTCGAACAGGCCCACTTGACATGGCCTGACAGGACTGCACCTAATGCCTTGTTACCAGGCTTCCGCGAAGACGAAGCCGCCCTTATTAGGCTCCACTCCTCTTGTTCTTCTTTTTGCTCCAAACATCCTCGTGATTGCACTCATCCAGGCCGCGCTCATCGCCGAAAAAAATCTTTGGCTCGCGAAATCACAAATGCGCGGAGTGGAATGTCAAGTAGTCGGCTGTACAGAGACGGATGAACCAGGGCTACCCGTATCACAGGTGCTTTTCCCGGCAACTAAAAAAAAACGCAATAAAAGAACACTCATCTTCTAACCTGTCCGACTTCCAAGCCAAATTCAGTACATTAGAGACTTCCTTCGTTTGTTTTGTTGCTCGAATTCCTACTACAAGTACGGCTCTAAAAAGGATGGTGAAAAGGTTTATGCGCTGTAGTAAATAGGCAATAAATGTTAAATAAAAAGAGCCGGCTAAATCATGGCTGGGTGAATCTGTGCTGCTTATCGGTTGCTTCACTCCGTCGCCCCATTTCAATTTCTTTCTCTTCCGTACTTCTGTCCCACAATGAAGCAACTGGTTAAGGATTTGTCTCGGGCCAATTCTCTTTTCCTTTGAAAAACATTTTCTCTCTCTGTCTGGTTTCAAAGCGCACCCGGACCACCAATGCCGATATACCGACCATAAGGCTCGACCCCAGACTTTACTTTCGAAAAGCGCATCATCGTTCCGTTGAGTGCTCGGTGACGTCCAGATATTTAACGCTCTTTGCACCTGATCACCATGCCATAGTTTCGGTTTCTAAGCATGACCATCTTGATTACAGCCGGCCAATGGCGATTTAGATCACACTAAACCAGCTTAGGAGGTATAATTGTATACAAAACTTTTCGGGAGAATGCAGCAGCGTAAACACAGACTAATCTTATTGAAACCCCCAAAGCCCCAAGTGGAACAGTGCCGATACCTCCCCACGCATACTTCGGCAAAGTTGGCGCGGCTCACTCAAACTCACTCACAAATTTTTTTTTTCGAATCACCACTCACTCAAACTCAGACTCCCAGTGAGCGCAAAACTCAGAACCCACTCGGACTCAAAACTCAAAATGTATTCAGAACTCAAAATGTACTCAAACTCAGAATGTACTCAAAACTCAAAATGGACTCAGAACTCACTCGGACTCAGGTGTACTCAAACTCAGTCGGGCTCAAACTCACTCAAGTTCAAACTCACCATGCTACACTAGCCTCGCACTCACTCAAACTCAAACTCACGTGCGAGTTTGCGTCCAAATGAGTCTGAGTGAGTGGACTCATGAGTGAGTCCGCCGACCTTTGTCCCCACGTACCTTTCAGAAAAAATAAAACACGTGTTTCAATGAACTTCAACATTTGCCACAGGTCGACAAAAAAATCATCTGTTTTTGTCGAGCCCAAGAAATAGCGCAATAAAAAGTGAAAAAAAAAAAAAACACTGCTCATTCTACGCAAATTTTCGAACCGATCCGCACGACGTTCGTGGATGGGGATAAAAGGAGTCGCGCAATCCTCCGCTTCTGGATCCCGCCCCACCAGGAAGAACAACGCAGCCGAGGAGGGAGAGAGAGAGACGATTGGAAAAAGGAAGTTGGCCGCACAAAAATGCAATGTTGTATTACCAGAGCATTCTTATTTTAGGTTCCGGAAGAAAAAAAAATAGGGGAGGAAACGATGTCGGTGCACGATAAGGGACGCAGAACAAGCGGAACCCGGGCGGCTTCCATCTGGCCTCTGTCGTCGCGCTTGTCGTCGCCCGCCGCTGCCGCTCCCCAACGCAGAAGCCAGCAATCCCGAAACAGCACGACCGGGGCGGACCGCGGCGGCAGACTTTAGGGAGAACGATCACAAAGCACGCGAGATTGCAAATGCGCCGAGGCTCCTTCCCCTCTCTCCCCGTTCCTTAAGTGCAGATCACAACGAACGAATGAGCCTTGTTAGGAGCCGAAGGGAGCTCGTTTCCCTTTTAGGGCATCCCACCCCCCAAGGCTCGCCGCTTACCCCCGCAGTGATAACGTGACGGTGGAATTCGGGGGGACAACAAAAATTGGGGAAAAAGGGAGGCGAATGGAGAATTCCGCAAGAAAACCGGGAAAGGTAGCACTTTTCCTCCCCAGACACCTTTGATGGAAGAAATGAAGAAACAACAAAGAGTTTGTTCACCTTTTTTTTTTTCGTTCGTTCTAAGAAGCGATGCAGTTCTCGGGGACGGTCTACCGTCTCGGGCTTTTCCCCGCGCGCCCGTCTGCCGTCGCGTTTCAGACCCACTCCAATTTATGTGCAGGCTGGGGGAAGAAGAACAGCCCCCAGAGGAAGCTACGTCGCGAAGGTGCGCCGAGACAAACACAGAAACAACGAAAGGCCGGGACGGGAAGAAATATGGTGAGGCTCGAAAGTACGGAGGGGAAGAAAGAAAATAAAATGCGGGCAAACGGGGCCGCTATAGATCCGCGGCGGTGTTTCTTGCTCGTCTGAGCGCGGTGGAGACATCCCCGAAGCCAAATCCACAGTTGATTAATAAAACACGTACACGCAGCGAATTGACCAGCCTCGCTCGCACCGGACGCCCTCTAACTCCTTGTTCGGGAACGCCGCAAAACTTGTACGGCAAACACTCACCCCATGCGTCTCCGGGTTCGCGGTGGGGAAACGACAGGTACGAGATAGGGGAAAAAGTTAGGGAAGAAAGGAGAGTAAGAGAGCCTGGCATAAAACAAACGAAAGACAACGAGACGATACGACGAACGCTTTGCTTGCGGGGCAATAAACGAGGAAAAATGGAGGAGGGGGGGGGGGGGGGGCAGAAGCAAAAAAAGCGGGAACAACGGAAGAAGGAAGCATTTAGGGGAAAAAGGATGAAACGCCATTTCCCGAATCAAATGAACGTTTCATGCCAGAATTAAGCGACAGAAAGCGACCGTAAGACAGGACCACCTGCCGGGGACCGCACGCGAGCCAGCCGCGTACGACATGCGCCGTTTGAAAGGGAGTACCGTATTAAAGAACGACAAAAAAAAAAGGAAAGAGGAGGAGGAGGAGGAAAAAACAGGGAGGCTTAGTTTTTCCACGGAGAATAAGGCAGCCCAGGGCGGGCGAGGGCAAAAGTCCTTCGCCGCACGCGCTCCGGGCCCAACAGGGCTCCGTGATAGGACCCGAGCCCGCGCGGAGTCCAGGACCCGCGCGCATATACTTCATTCCGGCGCATTAAAAACACGCGTTTCTCGTAGCGGACAGAGAAACACGAAGGGCATAAAACGAAAGGAGAGACTCGCGCAGGCACGCGAGACGCCTTACATTTGCTGCCTTCCTTTCGCTTTCATTCTTCATGCCTCGTTCAGAGACGGGAGGAAGAAGAGTTTTGCGCGAAGGCGAGGGGCGATTCGCCGCCAAGAATCACCGTCGTCGACGACGACGTAATGCGGGCCATATTTAATGCATACAGGGGGCTCGCGGACCTCGTGGCCCGCGAAGAGACGACGAGTACGACGCTCTTCTTCTTCTCTCTCCCTCTTCTTTTTCTTAAGGAAGCACCGCGACGACGTCGCAGGACGAACGGGCTGGAATGCGCCGTCACTGCACGGCCGATAACTACGCGTGACAGCGGAAGTGATGAGCCGAATTAAAGGGAGGCTGTGAAATGCACGGGACAGCGGTAGTTTGGGATCGTTCGGGCGAGAGTGACCCGACCCGCGCCGACGTGGACAGCAGGTTGGGCGCCAAGTCGGGGTCTTGTCTCGTAGGGGCTTGCTGGCAATTGTTCCCTCCGAAAGGCTTCTCCCTTGACGGTTAAAGAAACGAAGCGGCGGCGCTTTCACGTACTCGGTGAAGAATTAATGGCTGCCGCTGCTACTGTTGGTGATGGAGGACAAATATCTATCGTCATACCGTTTTTATTTACGCTAATACTCGCGAACACTCACGCAGCCAGAAAAAAGAAATTCCCAATAAATAACTCGATAAATTCAAGCGAATTTCAAGTTTACTAACTGAACTGCTTATGATTTTTCTCCCTTAATAGGACGGTAGAGAGACGACAATCTTGTCATCTTCGTAACATGCGAGCACCGCACCAAGCATACAAAACCTTCCCTGCTCCCTCGTTGTTGACGTCGCGCGCACGAACCTGATGGCGTGTAGGACTAGGACGTACCAGCGGAGTTGCTTTACTTCAGGATGCAACGCACTAAACTCGTTTCCGTTCATTCTGGGATACCGAAACGTATTGTGGAATTGAAACTGTGGTGGAAAAACTTCGCAGGTGCATCCCAGCCGAAGTGTATCACAAGTTTAGGCCGTGGTAAATTTTTATGATCAGCTGACCTTGCAACTCAACATCTTTCACTGGGCCTTCTAGGTCCGAACTAGGAGTTAGTAAGAGTCTCGGGTACAGAGGCGAGAGGTTTGTCCGCGTGCACTTTAGAAGCAATATCAAACTGCGGTGCTAATACACTATCAGTAAAACGTGAGTAAACTGCGCCGCAGTAAAAGACATGACTTCACCGAAAGACATCGGCAAAGACCTCGTGCGCACGAACTAGCTCCATGTCGCCCCCGACAGCCGTTGAACTCACCTACCCACTGTCCCTAAATTTCCTCGAAATTTTGCAACAGCGGGGTTCAGAATTCATAGCTTCGGAACAATAACTTAATGTAGAGATAATCTGCGGACGCCGTAAGCATCCTGGCGTAACAGCCAACTCGGTAGGCTCCTAAGCAATGGGCCACACCACGAAAGAAACAAACGTCAAAAGTTCGAGAAAAAAAAAGAAGAAAAAGAAAAAGAGCAACACTCGCGGTTCCTAATCAAGCCCAGACGGCGGGCGACACCGGGCCACCCCTATATTAGTTCTTCTCGCGCACACCCTTGCACGTCGACGTTCAAACTGTCTTCTTCGCGTTTTCATCTCCAGCCCAACCCTCATTTGAAGAGCGCGCGCTGGCATACCTTCTCATAAGAGCCCCGCCGAGGAGAGCCGGTGAAATCGAGAGATCTCGAGTTGGGTAGGCGCGCTCCTGTGTGCCTCGTATATAGGCCGTGCTATGTTCAAGTGGGCCGAGGAAAGTCAATGCGTGCCACGCCAAGGAATGATATCTCACGAGAATTTAAACAAAAAGAGCGCGAAACAAGATTGGCCAGCGCAAGGAAAAAAAGTATGTAAAGACGTACCAGAGACGCCCTAACACGGGGTCTCGCACAGCCGAATGAAGCCAATGTTAGGACGGGCGCTTCAAGGGCTCCATGATGATGTTTCTGTTCCGTCGGTCCTCATCTCGCGTGTTCATTTGCTTGCGCTGGAATGCGCGGGATTCGGTGGCGACGGATATGCGCCGAGGCCTTGCGACTTGATTTTTTTTTTCTTACGTTGGGGCCGCTCTCCGCCAGCGCTCTGCTCTTGCAGCGAGGTCAGGAAACGAACGGGTGACCTTTCCAACAGAGAAAGTACATTCGTAGCGACGAGATGGTAGGAAAAACAAGTCGAAGCACCGGCAAAAAAGAAGAAAAAAAAAACGCGCAGGAAGCTGCCGCCGCTTCTTAACCGTGCAATTGTGAGTCCGCCCGCCGCACGGATGCGATTTCCAGCGAGCAATTTGCGGAAGCGGTTTTGTGACCCGGTGAGAGAAGGGACATCGGCGGCAGCGATCGAAAAAAAAGCGAAGGTGCCATCGGTCCTGAGCGAAACACAAGAGCCAATTTCGCGATGGGCTCTTAGAAAGGAAGCATGTATGGCGAGGGACACTTCGTGAGAAGGGACGAAAACAATTTGTAACAGCAGCTTCGTTTTTTCTTTCCTCTCTCCCCCTTGGAAGAATAAGAAGAGTGAGTGAATGGTTTTGCGGCGAAGAGGACAACGTGCGCCCACGCAGCAATAGGTACAAAGCAGTTCAAGCTGAATCCAATGAAATAACGTTGCCCCGCTCTACATACGCTGAGGCACACAAGCCGGAATCACAAAGCAGTATGCACACGTCTGCGACAGGCGAAAACGACAACAGCAACCAGTTTTGTGAATCCTGCTGTGAATCCGCAAGGACTTTGAACAGACACCTCAGGCCGCAGCCCAGAAGCGAGCGACAGAGTCGGCGACTCGGACAAAGCCCTCCTGACAGTTGAGCGACTCTAAGCACTAAACGTCTCCACCAGCGCACCACTAAAAGAACGCTGATGTCCGCGATGCTCGAAGGCATTTTAACCGTTCTGTTCCTGCCCTTGGAAACGTTCGAAATTCTGTTCCAGTTTATCGTCATTATGGCCACAACTATGTGCGGGCGGATACACCGATTTTGCGCTGCATGCCGTTCCATCCACAAACAACGCCAACGCGCGCCCCGTAAAGGATGCTTCACTGCAAACAGGTGCGCATTGAGGAAAAGCCAACTTTCCTACGGAGGAAATGACGGGCTGAGGAAAATGAAAAAAAAAAAAAAAAATGATTGCACAAAACCGTCTTGTCGGTGCTGCTGCGCCTGATTAGAAAACTCCTACAACACATGCCCTCGCTCATTAAGCTGAAATTTAAGAACGCAAGAGCGTACTGTGCATAACTCGCATAACCCCGTATATTTTGTTAATAATAAACTGAAACTGAGCCTTACGACTAAAAACGCCAATCAGTGGCACTGAGACGCGATGTTTCATGGCCTCCTCAGATGCAAACTCCCGCTGTCGCTAAAGCTTCGATCGCGCTTCATTCGGCGATTGCTTAGCATCTCCTGTAACGCGGCGCATAACTTTTGCCAACTTCGCAACAATGCGGAAGCAATCCAACTGAACCACCACGCTGAAGTCTACTTATCAGGCACGGTGGGTGACGTATTCGACTGGCCTATAGTTGGTATCCCACACTCGGTAAACTTTCACGCGAAAGTAGCAGGGACTACGAACAGCCCTCTGGCGTCTCGTCATTTCGTCATCCCTGTCTAGATTTACGCTCGACGCTACGGTGGGTGTTTCTAGAGCTCGGCGAGACTGCACTTCTGAGCTGGAAACTCAACCGTTCTGGAATAACAATTCGCGTCGTGGTCTCAGTTCCACTGTGATAATGACTCTCTGGAGTTCCCTCTCTCTACCTGCGTATTGCAACACTTCTATCATTCGCTCAGCGACTTACGCAACAACAAATCCGCCGTGGACAGCTGTAGTCCAGCCCCGTTATACAGCCTTCACGCAACACCACAAATTAAGGCGCATCTAGCGCCATGCGGACAGATCCGACACCACACGAAAATGCCACCCGTCCAGCAGTTCGCAAGCAAGCCATAACGTACGTTGCCCTTATTGCGTTTCGTAAGTGCATCTACGAGATTTTTATGTTGTGTTTTCCATTTGTACCGTAGAGTGCTTCGCGTAACTCACGGTGTAACGAGCTCCCATAGACGCGAACTTCGCACTGCGGCGCCATTACAAGCTGCAGTGTCGTAACGCGGTACTTTCACCTGACAGGCGTAATCAGTACGAATTACGCTGTTTAGTCCCTTTATGGCCCCGCCGCCGGGCCGCCAGAGGCGCTGCAATCGCACGCTGAAAGATCCGGGTAGCAGGCTCACTTCGTAAATCTCGCTTCGCGCAGCGCTGACAGCGGCAGGGAGTCGCTGATGGAACGCTGACGGGCGGCCTCGCCGACTCGCGTACACAACGCGCGTCTGCGAGCGTAGAAAAGTTTAGTAATGGAAAACTATCTAGAAGAGTTTAGATATCTTCCAGCTGAACGCGTTAAAAAAATGCAAGCCCGTTCCGCGCGAAGAGTTCGACATCAGCGGGGGCGGGGTGCTGCCCCTGCGAGTTTATTTTTGGTTTAGCGAGATTATAGTGGTGCTAAAGGTGTTCACGCATATACCAATTACCAGAGGTATTCACACAGCTTCAAATTCGTTCCAGGTTGACACAGCATGCACGCCCAGCAGACGGATGAAGTACCAGCGTGGTTATTTTTTTTTTACGCTGACGCCTACGAACAGACTTTGATCCTTAGTGACCAGTGCTTTTGCCCTGGTCGTTACGACTGGTCCGCTCTCAGCCGGCAGTAGCAGGTCACACTACAAACGGATCGAAGCTGACGAAGTTGACTGAATTGAGCTTCACCTACCTGCCAGCGCCGTCCCTTTACCAGGCCATTTCTCGTGTGGAGCTACTCCGACCTTTTAGCACGGCGTTCCGCCGCAAGATCAACTGCCAATGAATGAACCAGGCCTGTGCATGGTTGTAACTCGGGTTATTGCCCTCTGCACAAAGCAGAGCGCGGGCTCTAGCGGGCTTGATGATGAACTTAAAAATTGTTTTTTTTTTACATCAAACGACAAACTACTTCGCCAGGTTTACAACAGAGACATTTTCAATACGGGCGTTTATCTGGTGTCCCCTAATTAGGGGTGAAGCCCCTTAGGGGCTGGAGCTGTTGGCGTCTCCTGTCGTCGTCGTCGTTACCGTCGTTGGTCTCATATACAGGGGTGAGACAGCCCAAAGAGATTTGGGAGCAGTTTTCGGAGCAGCGAAATTTCGATTTTGGAGCAGGAGAATCTTGATTTGGAGCAGTTAGGGACATTCATTACATCGTCTTGTGAGCTTAAAAAATCATAATTTCAGCACTTTGAAGGGTCAAGTAGACATTCCAATCAGTTTTCAATACACAGAACACTGAAACAGCTTTACGTGAAAGAATTTTTTAAGGGTATCACAAAGTTTTAGCTGCACTACCTTCTTCCTAACTAGTGATATTGTGTTGCAGCTGTAAGCAACACTGACAACAAAACTGCCGCTAACATTATCAAATTTAAGGGCTCTGAAATTGTGGCGTGTTTTTTTACCGTTTCATTGCTAAAATTATTATTTTTGTAATTTCAGGCTGCGTTTTACGAACAAGTGCAGTCACAGCAAAAGCGGAGCAACTTCGAGCTAACAGTCGCATAGCTAGCCCTACCAGCCTACCCATTTCAGTCCCCGGGGCGCACGTTCACCCCATGGTCATTTGAGTAGCGTTACTGTTTAACCACCGAGATTTTGGCATGAAATTTCACGTCGCATACATCAAGTGTTATTAGTCGCGTGCTGTGGCAAACATGCAGTCCTGCAGCTATTGAGCGCTTCCTGAACAGGTCACGGCGCCGCAGCAAAGCCCGCAACTTTCGTGTCGACCGTTCCATCCCCGAGGCTCGCGATTGCGCTTCGAAGCACAGCAACACCTCAGCATTTTATAACAACACAACGAGCCAAAAAGTTCACTTCACGAACCCGATTGTAGACGCACGCACCGCGTTTCGCACTCAAGGACAAACCACGCCGAAGTCCTAGGCCCCACATTTCAATTAACTTTTTTTCGAGCCGCGCAACTTCCCGTAACCTGGCACCAATCTCAAACCATATCCTCGCGTTAACGTCACTGTTCAGAGCCACAACAGATAGAATGAATAGACTGGAACCCAGCTGATAGCGTAACATAAACCAGGGAAAATATCGGCGATACGCACTGGGCGCGTTGGTAGCAGCTAGATCAGGCGGCGGCCATGTTTGTTGCCACAACGACGCCTGATCGAGAAGGCCGTTTCAGCGAACCCGGACGGAAAGCGAATCGAGTTTTAGAAGCTATCGCTCGCTTCGTTTCAGTCTTTCTATTTGAGCCATTTCTGTGTTTGCGATAGACCGACGATAAAAGCGGTGACCGGGATGCTGGAGGCTTTCGTCCCCGCCGAAACTGACATGGGCATCAAAATCCGTGCCGTTGAGGCTCTTCTGGAGCAGTTCGGCGCAATTTTCGCCATTTTCGTGCTTTTGGAGCAGCTTGGCGCTGGAAAATGGAATTGTATCAAAAAGGCGCAATATGCGCAGCTGTCTCACCCCTGCATGTAGTCACGGTACTAAAACGCCGAAAAACTCGCGCTAGAACGTAACCCGTATTAACAAAAAACACCGGGACACTCGTTCACGCCTCGACCTTAGAGAGCTTAGTGCTTCAAACACAAGAGGCTTTTACAGCAAACCTGCATACCTCTACTCCCCGACGGTTTCATCGTTGGCAAAAAGGTCAAGGCACCAGGAATACACTTATACACTGCAAGCTTCGGCCCTCGCCAGGTTTCACGTTAGTGGAGATGGCCCGGGATTTTTTTATGTCCGGCACGGCTTTGCAAGGCCTCCCCTCTGCTGTTCAAATGGCCCTGCCTTTCGTGACAACCACGTGGAGAATGTCACCTACCCGTAAAATACGTGCCGAGAGCGGAAATAGGGTACAACAGACAGCAACGCGCTGCTCAAAGGCTCACAGTGGCTCAGCTTAGGCTCGCATAGGCGTGCCACGTACGCACCGCACACACAGGCGTGTCTCACGAACTAGCGACATCCGCGCACTGACATCTCAAGGCGGCTCACACAGCGCGGTATGCAAGCGAATGAACCACCACGACAAAGCCGTCATCGTGACTGTGGGCTTACGGTACACAAACGTCGCTCTGTTCCTAGACAAGTCCATGGACATCACTGGTTCTTTCACAGTTGCAATGTCCAAGGATTACAGGAAAGTAAACTGTAAACGAGCAAAAAAAAAGGACAACAGGAGGCCTCGCTAGCTGTCACATCACAGTAACTCAACCCAGGCAGCGTTCTGTGCACGCGACGTAGTACAGATGCAAGAATGGCTACACTAAGGTCGGCCAAATTCGTGGTTTAATTGACATAGTTTCGTGTGTCAGATAGCGGGGCGGCATTCAACGCACAATCGAGTGTTCAACGACGACACACGCAGAAGAACCGGCAAGGTTTTCCATTGTCGTGCCCAGCACGTCGACCCCTCCATAGCGCGTTTTTTTTTTTTCTTCTCCCGAGCGGAGCATGGCACTCGTGATCGGGCCGCTGTAAGACCCCAAGTAGCGTAGACAAAACAGGACCTGACTGCACCTCCAGCTACGCTTGCCCGGTTCGTGCTGGCAGCCGTTTGTCGGCCGCCGTGTATCTCCCCGTCACGCCGGCGCCGAGAAGAGCGACGAGACACAATGCTGACCTCCGGCTGTTCGGCGTCCGTCGAGGAACCAGAAAAGGCGAAGCGTGACTTGAGCAACCGACACTGTAACCCTTAAATTAAGCAATTTCAAGGACAGCTTCGTGGTCGGCGTAGTATAGGCTTGCTCTACAACACGGAATCTGCGGCCCCTAACGAAAGCCACGCCTCAGCAGAAATACCCGTTCGGGTTAATGGCTGCCTGCGGCCACGTTCTGTTTCCCAGTGTTCAGGCGTAGCGTTTATGAATACATTATTGCTGGGTGTACTTTATCGCGACGTGTATCTGCCTGGCGTGTGTCTGACACGAGACTTCTTTCTGAGTGGCTTAAGCGTTTCCATGCAGACTCAACAAGGAAATACGTGTGTTCGTTTGTGACGCTTGAGCGTCACACTTTGGGCGCGCGCATACGATGATGCTATTAATAACAGGGGCGAACGACTTCTCATTTTCATATAGAACTGTTTATATTATACTCCCAAAAATTTCTTGCCAGCAATGCATTTGTGTCTAGGTCCTAGAGTCTCCCATTTTTGCACATTTTATTTGACTCTAAAACTAATGAAGCCGAATTTAAAGAGGACCCATACAGGGGACTCAGGGATACATTGCATTTTGCGGGACGTATTCATTAGAAAGCTCTCTTGGGTATTTCTCCTTCGAAATCAGACCATTTGTATTTCTGCTAAAAAAATGTCTGCCCAAAAGTGCTTTTATGCCTGGTAGTGAAACCAACTTTAAAACTTTACGCAACAACACCCACATAGGAGTCCCTGCATTTTTTTTTTCAGTTTTAATATAGCCCTTGAAGAGTCACTGTAATCTCAGGGTTGTATGGAAACAACTGTCGCTCTATTCCGTATGGTTTCGACGATCGCTCGCAAATAGTTCTTGGGCGTCGGAAGTAAGTTTGAGTCAATCTTCGTAATTCTTTTTTTTTTTTTGACCATGCGGGTGCCGCTCTCTTCCCAGCCTCTCACAAGCAGCGTCGCCCGGTAGCGACTTGGCCAGACCAAGCGAGGCGCTGACAAGTCAACCGAACGACACAGAAAGCTAAGCCTTAAAAAAAAAAAAAGGATACCAGCCGTATGACGAGACGCGCCAGAAGAGGCTACCAATAAATTACCACCGCGTCTTCCTCTTCTTACAGTGCCTATCGGACGCCAAAAGAAAAAAAAAATTAGAAAAAAAAAGGGGGGGGGGGTGAGGAGAGCAAAGACCCGAAACACACACACGGCGCTCGGTATATAACCCCGTGTACGCCAGTAAGATTGCCACGCTGAAAGCGAAAAAGAAATAGACAACCAAAATGGAAACAGGTGAAATCGACCGCGCACACTGCTCAAGCGCCGGGGCCCGGCCCAGAAGGAAGGAAGGCGGCAAATGCCGTCGAAGGAGGTTCGATCGAGGCCTGATAAAGATAGCAAACACTCGTATGAGAGCCGGATGAAGACGATAGCCTCCCGGGAAGCGCTGGGCGCTAAACAGTCCCCCCAGACCTCTGCTGCGGGCCTCGCCTCATTCGTTGCGTACAGCGCAGCCGACGCCGCGCTGCTGTTGCGATCGCGAGGACGAGCGAGTTGGGACGCCCCGTCCGTCCGCTAAGGGCAGCCAGCCCTTCATGGCCGTCGTGTTCACACTTCACACATGGCCGTTGTGTTCGTTCAAAGTAAATATATATTTTTTCCATAAATAAAGAGAGAGAGAGAGAGAGAGAGAGCACATCGCGACCGCTTTTAACAAAGCATCGCTTAGAAAGAAGCCAGTTTCCTGAGCCCAGTATTTCGTTATAACGAGCTTTCACTGTACGCGTAACTTAGACAACCAACGCGGCCAACTTTCTGCTAAAATCCGCATAATTCCACATTCAAGGAAACGCTGCTACGCGGTGATCTTTCGCAGTCGGGACGCCGTCGCGGAGGCAGAGAAGTGCACTCAATTGCTCTGGCGCAGCCCGGAGAACCTCCATAAACGTAAGGACCTCACGCAACGACCGATGCCAGCCGTGAGATGCCGTACCGCGGTTCCGTCGTGTATCCGCCGGGGTAAGAGAGCCGGCGCGCCGCACTCTCCCTCTCCCCCCTACTTGGCGGGATTGAAGTGCGAGTTGTAGGATCGTGGTTGGCGCGGCAAAAAGCAAACGGCGCGGATAAAACAGGCGCAGTAAAAGCCATCCAGGGTCAGGTCTGTGTCCGGGAAGGGGGCGCAGGAAAGAGCTTCCTTCACTGTTGGAACTACTGAGGTATAAACTGCAACGACCTCCGGAAAACCTGCCGCGGGGTCGGTATACAGTACAGCCTCCTTCATTATTCCTTGTTTTGTTCTCGCGAGCCCTTTTTAGACGTGGACTTCTCTCTTGAGCTCACGCCCTTTGAAACGCCGAGTCTGGGAGGTGTGTAATACATAAAAATGGGTGGCCTGTGTACGAAGTAACAACAAAAGCAAAGAGCAGAACGAACACTCATGCGAAACGTGGTAAAGGGAGAGAGAGAGAGAAAAAAAAAGAACGCGAAGGAGGTGCGAGGGCTTATCAGTATCCTAATCCTCCGACAGGCGGCGCCTCAGCCTTTCATTAGCGAAACACAGTCGTGACGAGCGGTAGTTCGAGCCGCCCAACTTTGTTCGCCGCCTTCTCTCTATTTGTCGCGCCTACAAAAAATTAAGAGGCGAACCGGAAGAGAGAGAGAGAGATTTTCTGTTCTTCAATTATTCTTTCTCATCCTCTGATTATGTCTCAAATATAACATCACAAACTTCACTTGTGACGTGTCCCGTCTACTGCGCTGTCTCAAGCGAGAAAGAGAAATTGTCCTCAAAGAAAGAGAGGGTGATGGGAAGCGAGAAGCGGAGAGGGAGGGGAATACCACCCAGAGTCGAGATAGGAATTAGAGTGACGAGGGGCGAGATTGGAAAACGCAATAAAGAGGCTTTGCGCGCACGACCGCAAAGCCGGCCGACCGGCGCCGCTGCCCGACGGTTCCTCTATCGGCCGCTAATGGGCTCGCAAGCGCCTGACCGCAGCCCTAAACCGCCAAGCGGTCGCTCCGTGCCGCCGCCGTCGGACGGGCTGATCTCTCACGCCGACGTCGCCCGCCCGAGCTGGATTTCCGGAGAACCCGGTCTTCGTCCGGGCGCTTTGACAAATCAGGGCCCGCCAGAAACTCCCCGTGACAGCCGAACTTTTTCGCGGCGACAGAGAGTCTACGGTTCGATTTCTGCGGCGCGCACTCGTCACACAAACGTATACGCACGTACGTGGGCACTAAAGACATTTCGTGTAATGACGTTCCGCGGAAGAAGCCATGTTATTTCAGTGTACGACTGGTCCGAAGAAAAAAAAAAGCAGGCGAGGCTTATCTTCTTCTGAGCGCACATTACGATTTTTAAAATTGGACGAGGAAGAACATGTGATAAGCTAAGAGGTGCACTGATTGCCTTGGACAGGGCGCTTATAAGTGTTACATTTCTTTTTTTTCAGCGGAACTCACGCGGATGGGTCCTTAAGCATGCATTATAGCCGCATAGATAATCGATGTGAAATAATCTGCTGAAGGAACGGCAAACCAACAGTGTTCGAGCTGAAAATAATGAACCCATTAACAAATAACGACCACGATCCCGAGTACTCAATGTCTGGCTCGGTACCAGGGACGTGGGCTCGATCCTCTCCCACTGGAGACTGGGCGCCCGTTGGCGAATGGACTGGATCAGGGTAGGCAACCTTCTGCGACGGAGGGCCTAGTTGCATGAAGCCGACACGGCAGGGGCCGGATGGCAGGGGGGCGGGGGTGCAGAATTTCTGATTGATTGCGGGGCCTAACGCGCCGACGCAACGCAGGCGATGAGGCGCGCCGTAGTGGAGGGCTCCGGATTAATTTTGACCACCTGGGGATCTTTAACGTGCGCCGAAATCTCGTACACACGGGGGTTTTTGCTTTTCTCCTCCATAAAAAAAGCGGCCGCCGCGGCCGGGAGTCGAACCGGCGTCTTCGTCCTCGGGTTGCAGAATTTCTCAAATACCTCAAAGACTATTCTACTCTACTCTAGATGCATCTGACAGCATTTGTTCACGCCTCGGCTTCATATACAGCAATTTTGTGCCACCTCGACGCGCAGGTTTATTGCAGGGGGCGTACTCTCTCATGCAATAATGCAAAAAAAAAAAATTGTGAAGGGTTTTGTGTTTGCTTCAGGTTGCGGAGGTCTACGGTTCGAGCCTCCAAAAAACTTCTTTTTTGTGTTTGAAGTTTGATTTTCTTTTTTCGACCTGTGCAGATGAAGCACGCGAACTCGTTATCTGACTAAGTGTGAAGATGAGGGCAGTGCCCACTGGAAGCTATTGTAGAGAGCAGACTCGGTCGGTGTGGCTGATGCGGCTGCCTACATTTATTTGAAGAGCGCAAGCCCGGCCAGAAGTGGGAGCGGCCAAGACGAGCGACCGACCAGCTGCACAGTCGCGTTCGATCTCATGTCACGAGGAACTGCTGACGCTGGCCAGGCACCACTGGTGATTGTGGCGCTGATGATTACGATGACGATGCTGTCGCCACGCTATCTTTTTTTTTTTTCTGTCTAACCCCATGTGAGGTTAACACTGCCATGTCGGCCTTCAGATTGGAAGTGACAAGAAGCGGAGGGGGGGGGGGGGGGGTACTGACGCAGTGCCGGGGCCACATGGCGTGCGCGGGCCCCTGGACTAGATTATTACTTTGCGCTCAAAAGTCCCGTTTCTACGCGCCTAACCATCAGCTACAGAATTTCCGCACCAATTGACACACCGAAATCCCTCACTCAGTTAGCTGCAGCTGCTCATCAAGTGCTCCTCAAACGGCTGCTCAGTACTCCCTTATTACGATGCGCTCTTTCAGCGTCCGAGACAAACGCATGCGATCTTCGCAGTCAAGCTTCGTAGTGAGGCATTGCACGAGACTTAGAGCCCTAGTCCAATGCCTCGTAATAGCAAGACGCTAAGCTTCATTCCACGTCGTCCAATTTTCCCTTTAACCCGGTCGACTCTATCACAGGAGGTTCCGCGTGCGGCCCTCGTACGATATCAAACACTCCAAGGACGTATGTCCAGTTCAAGTCGCACGCGCTGCTGTCGCCTACACTTCATTCCGGCCGCGTCAGGTCGGCACCAGTGGATTCGCGTTTAGAACACGCGTCAGCGAAATACGCACCGTAGACGTCCCCGTGCGCTCGGGATTGGACCAGTTTCCGTCTGCACGCGGGGACCGCGTTCCGCAATGTGCACAAAGACCCCCTTGTGAACACAACAGGACCCGACGAAGAAAAAAACAGATCGCGAGCGCATCCACAGAAGAACGCGCACCTCCCGAGAGGCAACCCCGACATGTAAACAGGCGCTCTTACAGCCGTCAGAGCGCATTACGCCGGTGCTCAGACACAGACAAGGGACAAACCGCGCGGGCTGTCGCCTCGGTTCGGCTCGCACGGGACGATGCCGAAACGTCCGCGTAGTGTATACGGACGCATACAGAGCCTGTATAAAAGCAGCGCGCGGCGGGGAGGCGCTGTGCGCAATAGAGCGTGCACGTCAGGCCGTATCGACCGTGACGAGAACCAGGCGACGCGTTGCTTTGGTGCACGAGCACTCGCCTCCTCCGCGAGAGACGCCACGTCGATCGGCGGACCATTCGGGGCGCTAAACGTACGCCAGACGCGCGTGTACGCGTTCAGCCACTATACACACTCAGCCACGCGTACACTTGGCTAAGTACACGTGTACACGTGGGAACCAGATGGCCGGCTGGCGGGAGATCGTGACAAATAATGTGTATACACGCCCGACCGGGCTGCACTCACAAAGTCGGTGTACGTGGAGCGAAACTCCACAAGGACCATACGAGCGCATTTAGTGCGAGGTACATGCGAGCCGAGGCTGTTTTTTCATTCGACTTCCGTGCGGCTGGCAAAAAGACAGCGCGGCATAAGCGTAGTTATTTCGACCATGTCGACTGGCCACGCGTATTGGACATTCTGTACAAATGCGGCGATTAGAACATACATCTTTGTTTGTGGGCTGCCCAGCTCTATTGACTCGGGCTACTAAATATGCAGGCCCTTCAAAGTAGCGTATTCCCATTGACAAAACAACTTGCGGACGCGAGCGGCGCATAAGCATATGTCCACTCACTTATGGACAGGCTGTGTTATGTTGCACGTTTAATTAACGATCACAACACAAGCAAGTTGTGTCGTGTTCCAGAGCAAAGATCGAACATCGGGGGCGGATGGGGGGGGGGGGTAAGTATTAACAAGAGTAGCGGATACGTGTAAACAGGTGCGGTTGGACGCGAAGCGACGCAACAGTTTAGAATGTGAATTCTTCTCCTTTACTGACTTCTTGTTTTCTTATATCGTCATGAAACTTTCATGATCATTGAGGTAACGCCTAGGTACGTGCAACGTAAAATGTACGATTAATTGCAATGCGCTTGCAAATCTGATTTCCGGCGCTCAACCGTCGCGGTGCGTTCGAAATGTGACGACGTTGAAACGATTTTTTTAAGCGAAACAGAGACTCATGAAGCCTTACGCGTTTTCTTCGCTTTCCGCGGCGCAAAAACTGGCCCCAACGGAAGGAGTTCCGTGAAAAGTGGTTCCGGAAAGGTTTCCGGTATTTGAGAGTACGGACCCCGTTCAGTTTGGGACCCGTTTCCGCATCACGGACAGGGAAGAAAACAGGCTTTACCGCCATAGAAGTACTGTAAGCTGCGAGGCATAGCGGCGCTGTCCCAGGCGTGAAAAACGCGTGACACGACAAATTGCCGCGCTTTCCGCGCTACAAGCTCATTTGGGTTCGGATATCAGTCAGCCCCAGCGAACGCACGCTGGACGGAGGGAGCGTCGCTAACGGCCGAGGAAAGGGGTCGGCAGTGGCGGTCTCAGAGAAAGTGAAAGCCCCACCGTGGCATAACGGCAAAGAGTAACCTATGGCCGAACCGAGCCCCAGCCAATGGGAGCCGCGCCGAGGCACGGGTGTGCGTATAGCTCGGGCTGAAGCATCTAGCAAATTGGTTTCCGGCAGCTGGGTGCGGAAGAACTCGCCGGCTGCGCCCCCCCTTCCCCACCCCCTCTGTTGGCCTTTGGGCTGGCTAACCCGTCACAACGTAGTTGCGTGCACTACGCTGGTCGATTAAGCTGCTGGCACATGAACATGGGGCAGTGAACGCCCGAGCTGCTAAGCGCTCTAACCTCGACCTAGCCACCATTAGCGAGGACTTTCCCCCTCCTCTCCCTCCCTCTCATTTCGAGACTACCAGTAAGCATGGTGTTGTATAAAAACCTGCACTATGCTTTTTTAGCACTTTGAAACCATTTTAATCGGAATACATGCGCTACCCCATTCAAGAACCCTGCTCCCCTCCGTCAAACGACAACGATGGTTGCACGCGAAGCTTTCTCGTGTCGGATTCTTTGGTTGTCGTCTGAGTTTTCCGAATAACTTCGACCATGTCGAAATGGAGCAATCGGGTGGACGCCGGCTTCATAAGGCAAGGGACCCAGGTTCGACTGCGGCCAGGCGAAGCATTCTTTCTTTCACTTCGGCGTTTTCGCGTTACAGACACCATCAGTGAGAATACTACAGCTTCGCTTTAAAAATAAATAACCTAATATAGTTCCCGGTATTCTGTAATATGGACCAAGCCACATATTGTCTGCTAAAAAAAAAAGCGTCTAGTAGTTTCTCGCAATCGTCGCGAAATTAACGCAGGGGACGAAGAAGCTCCGTCCTCGTTGGTGCAACAGCGTGTACAAACGTGCGCGTGGTTTCGTTATGAAGCTCGTATACGCTTTGCGCACACTGCTACATAGTAACAGGCCAGTAAAATCCAACCAGTCAAACCTATCAGAATCGGCAAAACCACATTCCTATTATTTTTCTTCGTCACAAGAGATGCAGCAAGCCCATGTCGTGACACGCGACCAACACCAAAATACATTCGACAGCCTGATCGGCGGAAATACAAAACGTTTTCAGTTGCGGGCGTGCGCTGACCACTTACGAGCAGGGCAAAAATGTTGAAAACGGATGCGCGAGCGCTAAACACAACACACAGTAAACACACGTTATACCAGAATCGCTTTCTTAAAACTGTTTTGGGCTCCCCACTACAATGAATAGAGAGCCAATAACCACTGCTTTTAATAAAGTATCGCTCAAAACGAAGTCGATATCCTGTCCTGAGGACTTCCTTAAAACGAGAGATTACTGTATACCATTTGCGTGCAGTAGATTTTATTTTAATCCCCGTCATACACATGCCTGCAGAGCAGACCCAACTAAAGGGCCGCGTCAGCGCTCTAGTAGTAGACAAAGTTTGAAAACGCCCTACTGAACCAGTGGAGGATCCAGGGAGTGTCACCTTCCGCAAGCGCCCTCAAAACCAGACCTACTAAAAATCTAACGTCCCTTCCTAAATAAAGTTGAGAGAAGCGCAAAAGCGACGATTTTTCGCGTACTAAGTAAGCGCGTTTACGAACGATATAAATGAGCAGAGACATGTGAATTATCAAATAAAGGTGTACTATTTATTCCTTCTTCTTGATCAATGCACGTATTATAGTGACCCGTTCCTTTTTCGCGATTTCCAACTGACGCTTTTAATACAATAGAAGTCCGGTTTCACGCATGTAGAGTCGTTTTAACGGGTAATTGCCACGTAATTCGTTTCGGGATACTTTCGATAAGACCTTTTCTGTAATCATACTCCCTCCGTAGATGGCCATACTTTACTGCAGAGCAGGCAATGAGGGAAAACCAGCTTTCAAAAACCAGGCTTACACTGACACCTTATAAGTCGGCTTCACCTGCGAACACGAATGCATTGCTGGAATGACACCCCACCAGGAGCAATGTAAGCTGTCATATTAAATAATGTAGGCCATAGGACGGAGAATGGGGCTAGTTGGGGATGCTTCACACTGAAATGTGCTAAGGATACTTAGCGCAATCCAGTGTGAGGCCATAGGACCTTTCTTTTTATTTTTATGAGAGCTTTTCATTCGCACGGAACTCCATTGGTCCGGCTAAGTAAGCGCCCACTTTAAAAATTCTAGGTGTGGGATACACCCTTTGTACGGCTCACCAAGAGGCCGCAGCGAGGGCCTGCCTGTGCACGGAACTAAGACGGGGGCTCCCGAGGCACGCCTGTGTCCGAGCCCCGGCGGGAGAGGGAAGGGGGGAGGGGAAACGCGGCGCACGCTGCCGCCGCGGCCGTGCTGTGGATACGGGCCGCGGCGCGCACGCTTCGTCGTTGACCCCCTCCCCCTCGGAACGGCTTTGAGTGAAACGCGCGGGCAACGCGGGCCATCACACAGATGCGCTAATGGCCAGCGTTGCCCGCTCGGAAATAAAGCCGATGGCCGCGAGCAGCGATCGGACAGCGACACGCAGACGCTGCCGCCGATGGTATCGACAGCGCGGGGTGGTTGTCCAGTGTTTGCGCCCTGATGTGGTCTCACGTCGCCACTTAGTGCCCTGACACTTGCCGCCTCTTCCCTCTTCTTCCGCGCGACGGTAGGAGAGAACAAACGATTGGCCCGCGCTTTGGGGGCAGTAACGAAGCAGCTTCAAACGCGATAACGCGAACAGGCAGGCAAACGCGCCCGGTATTGTTGAGGAGGAAAAGCCACACGACAACTACTGTAATCCCACCATGCGGCGCCAGTACTGTACACAGGAGTTTGCGAGGCGTACGAAACCATGCTGTGTGTTTGTGCGTGTGAATGCGCGTGCGTGAGCGGGATCAGTTGCAGGAGTTTGAGCGGAAAGTTGGACCGAAACGATGCACTCCGCATGTTTCCCTGTAAAGGGTGCTCCACGGCAAGCAGAGTTATATTGTGGTGAAGCTTGCAGGCTACAAAGACTTCAAAGGGCAGAACGCTTTGCCTGGTCGCGTAGCAGGAAATCTATGAATACGCATATGATCAAATAGGAAGCGAACTAACCTGTTTTACAAACACTACGATCAGCAAATAAAAATTACTTTCCATAAGCCTTGCTGCACCTGCAGATAGTTTACAACCGGAAGAAGGGGATCAAAAGCACACCGCCACATTTCACGAACCGACGTTTAGTACTTGCCTTGTAAAGTTGCGAACTTTTTACAACGGGCGAAACGCGGCATTTAGGAAGCTTGCCAGACTTCTTCGTTAATATATACAAACTTCCCACTAAATTGGCCCTCTTTCTTTTTTTGTGTGTGCGAGTAGCTGCTTTCGGCAGTCGAATGGGATTTTGCCGTTGCTCGACAACACCGCACGCAAAGCCTAGACTCACGACAGAGGACGCATGCCCGTAGAAAAAGAAAAGCGGCGGAAGCAGTACAGAGCCTTGCGTGACACCGCCGTTTTCGGAAGAGGTCGACGCAGAAACGAGCCGAGCGCGCAAGTGGCTAGCGATCACGGCAGATGCGCGACAACGCAGGCGGCACGCCTGCAGCCAGCTAGATTACAGCCAACTTGCAGTCGCTGCTGGTGGAAGGACCTCCACTCTTCCCCTAGACATACACGCCCCCCGTCTTTCGCCCCGGCTAGTATATATATAGGCACGCACTCAACACGGTGGCTCACGCAACCCAGATCGAAGGCAGCCACTGTACGGCCACTAAAGAGACCTCGAGCCTGGATTCGATCCCACTAGACTTCCACTCTCTCTAAATTTAGGAAGTTGCAAATTTGCTTCAGACGCCCTTCCTTTGGTTTGACCACACGTCACGAAACATAGCTGAATCCAAGCGCAAATTTCTCCATCCGTCAGTACGTACGTCGGTGCGGGTTTACGATTCTTAACCTTGTCGACGGTAGTGATGTGACATTCGTCGGAATGAGGAAGGGACCACGACCATCTTTATCACAGCAATAGCTACGTGTCCCGTATTCTCTGCGTCAGAGAGGAGCGGATTGTGGACATGCATGTGTCTGCGTTCGCATAACGGCACACATTCCCGTCACTATATTACATGTTCTTCCCTTTGCTTTGTTCTTTAGTGCAGAAATGGCTAACCCTGATTTCGATTCTTGTCTTATTTTAGACAGCTCTGTCAGTCTCCCGACTCGTATGAGATGCGCCTCCGCGGTGTCGCACCGCAAAGACACAGGGCTACGCTTGACTGACAACAAGCAGCGTCTTTGTTACGTATATAGGACAAGTCGCTCCACCTTTAACGAGGTAGGTTAAGCCCTTTACCGACCATGGTACAGCACTTGTACGGTACAGCCATCGCTTGATGGTGAACCAGCGTTCATGTAGAGCCGTAAAATACGCCGAAAAAAAGGGGGATATTATTAGTTTACTGAAATTTCATACGACACGAGCGTACCTTGGGCTATAAAAAACATGCATGCACATAGTGTGAGCGCGAAATCTTACATGCCTACTCAAAATGCGGAGTTTTAGTATTGTGACTGGTCAACATTCCATCCGCGTTTCGCCGTGATCATCATCATCATCATCCCATCATTCCTCATCTTTCCTGACGCGTCATCATCACCACCGTGGTTTTCTCTCTTCTGGCTAGGGTACCGCTCGCCGAATAAACGTCGTCCGTCAACCCTCCGGGCATTGCCTTTCAATATTTCCATTAGTTGAGCATGTCGCAATAAGGTAGATAACCATCCAGCAACAAAATTACAAGATATATGCGGTGAAATTTCAAGAGGAATATACCATTGGAATGTACGTTAAAGATCCCCAGGTGGTTAAAATTAATCCGAAACCCATCACTACGCCGCGCCTCATAAACTGTGAGGCGCCAGCGCGTTAAACCTCATAATCAATCAACCATTGGAATCTAGAGATTAGCCCCGTGCACCTTGGACGGTTTCGCGCTTGCGCAGATGGCTTTTGCTGGCCCTTTCCATCTACTTTCACTGGGACAATGTCTCGTCTCAACGTCTCGTCCGGGTAGCGTTTATTGCAGGAGCGGTCAGGGTCAAGCCGCTGGCGGAGACGAAAGTATGGCGTCAGTGTTGTAAGAGATATACTTCTCCTGTCGTTGCAGGTTTTTGAATTAACCCAGAAGAAGTACTTCGATATTTCGTTCGTCAAACTGTTTATTCACTTCTCGTTGGAGCCAATTCGAGCAGTCGCCGAAACGATGCTCGTCCGTGGGCCCCTCCGAGTCGTTCTCTTGCTTTCCGCTTTCGCGGTCACCAAGCCCGGCCGCTCCCTCGCTTCCCCGAATTCCGCGAGCGGCCCCTCCCTCCAGTCGTGGTGTCCCGTTACTGCCAGAGGCGCCTCTTAATGGCTTTTCCTTTCCTGCGCCCGGCCGTTCTGTCGTCCCTCTGTGGTCTCTCTCCACGACTGGACGGAAGGTCCGCGCACAGTTCTAACACTCCCCCCCCGCAATGAGACAGGGCTCATTCTACGTTATGTTGTTTCCAATGGGAACAGGAGCTGAACCGGTCGCTTTACTGTTTTTCCCTGCGGCACCCTGACCTCACAAGAGCGGATTTTGCCGTCTCGGCCGGGAAACACTGCTGTCACGATGCCGGTCTTCCAGAGCAGCCGCGGGCGGTCCTCCCGTATTAACACCACGTCGCCGACCCCAGGGACCCCTCCTTTCGTTTTCTTCGAGGCGTAGGCCGAACGAAGCTGCCCCAAGTACTCTTTTCGCCACACATTCCAGAACAGATGCAGGATCTGCTTTCGTTTTTGCCAGAGCAGTCGGAGCGAGGTCGCAGAGCTTTCCACGAATTTTTCCTCGTGCAGTGGCAGTGTGGTTAGGCGTCTTCCGGCCAAGAAGCAAGCTGGTGTGAGGGGGGCACCATCGTTAGGGTCGTCGTAAGTGTAAGTGAGGGGCCTAGAATTTATGACTGCTTCGACCTCGGCGAGCACCGTTGACAGCTCGACAAAGCCAAGGGTCTGCCGGCCGATGGTCTTCTTTAGGGCCAATTTTACACTTCGAACCATTCTCTCATAGAACCCTCCCCACCACGGCGCTCGTTCAGCAATAAACTTCCACTCAATGCCCGAGTTGGAGAAGTAGCTCTGGGAATCGGGGTGCCGCAGGGCCTTCCAAAGATTGCCCATGTCTTTAGAGGCGCGTTTGAAAGTCAAAGCATTGTCCGAGTAAACTACTCGGCATAACCCCCTGCGTGACACAAAGCGACGAAAGGCATGGATGAAAGTTCCTGTGCTCATGTCCGTAACGAGTTCCAAATGCACTGCTCGCGTCACGGCACAGGTAAACAACACTATATACACTTTCACCATCTTGTCCTTCTCGTTCACAAAAAGGGGGCCGGCAAAGTCAATGCCGACAACCTCAAAGGGCTCTGCTTTGGTGGTCCGTTCGGGGGGAAGGAGTCCGGTGTCTGCCTCGATGTGGGAAGCACTGTACCGCCGGCACACAGCACAAGATCGCACCACACTTTTCACGAGTTGGCGTCCACGCACAATCCAGTATCGTTCGCGCAGCTGCACGAGTGTGTCTCTGGCGCCCGCGTGTAGGAGTTGCAAATGTGCTCGATTTACCAGCAGGACTGTGTATCGGTGCTCCTTGGGCATCACGATCGGGTGGCGCTCATCCCTCGTCTTGTTCGCAGAGCAGAGTCGGCCGCGTATTCTGAGCAGGCCCTTTTCGTCTGTAAACAAGTTAAAGTCCTTCAACGAAGAGTCGTTTGAAAGCTTCATACGCTGTGTCGTGCGGCGTATTTCGTCCGAAAAGGCCGTTTGTTGAGCTTTCTTCAGCCAGTACTCTTCGGCTCGTTCAATCTCGGCTGCCGTCAATGGACCGGAAGTCTTTACCTTGCTTCGCAGGTTATGCAGAAAGCGCATAACCCAACCCGTCACGCGATTCACCTTTGTCGCCGAACTGAAACGCGTCAACTTCAGGAGATCGGGTTGTTCCTCGCAAGTCGTTGTCGCTACATTCACTTCCTTTTTCGTTTCCAACTCTTCAGGCGTGAAACCAGACGGACGCTCCTCGGACGGCCATACTTCCTCCTGTTGTCTTATCCATGATGGACCGTGCCACCACATGTCGCTCGATTTTAGGCTAGCCGCGGTCATGCCCCTCGTCATGAGATCGGCGGGATTACCTTTGCCTGGGCAATGCCTCCACTGTGCGACGTCCGTGTTTTGTTGGATCTCTGCAACCCGGTTCTTTACGAACTCCTTCCACCTTGCCGCGTCACCTCGGATCCAGTGAAGGGTGATCATCGAGTCCGTCCACAAGTGGATGCTGTCGATATGAAGCTTGAGGCTTGACCCGATGAATTGGCAAAGTCGAGATGCCATCAAGGCTCCCATCAGCTCCAGCCTTGCCAATGTGATGGGCTTCACTGGTGCCACGCGGCATTTGGCCATGATCAGGGTGCAGGTTCGTTCTCCTGTGCTGCTCTCTGTGCACAGGTATGCAGCCGCACCGTACGCCTTCTGGCTGGCGTCGCAAAACACGTGTAGTGTGCGGTGCACAGGGTTCCCTCCGATATTTCCCTCGTACGTTCGGGGAATGCTCATCTCACTGAGCAAAGGTAGCTCCTGGCACCACTTCGTCCATTCGATCAGTAGATGGTCGGGTAAGGGATCATCCCAGGCGATGTTTGCCTTCCAAATTTCCTGGAAGAGTGTTTTTGCCCTCACTGTGAAAGCTGACAGGAAACCAAGTGGGTCGTACAGCCGAGCGCTTGTCTGTAGGACGAAGCGCTTCGTGTTTCTTTGCTCCGCAGAAAATTCAATGACAGGATCTGGAGCAAAGGTTAGGAGGTCTTCGTTAGGTAACCACGTAAGGCCGAGAACCTTTAGCAGGTTGGCGGGTTGACCAAGAGGTACTTCGTTGAGGCTGTCCTGCGCGAAAAGTTCTCTCATTTGGCTACTGTTAGACCCCCACTTGTGCAGGCGCATCGATGCTGCAGCGAAAATGCGGTTAACCTCGCCGTGCACCTTTACCGCTTCCTCTTCGCTGGAGGCGCCGCACAGCACGTCATCGACGTAGATGCAGTTTTTCAGCATCTTCGCTGTTTCTGGGTATTGCTGCTCCATTTTCTCAAGGTGGCACTGCAGCGTTGCCGCCAAAAGGAAAGGGCTTGACGTTGTCCCGAACGGCACTCGAGTCATCCTGTATGCAGCGATTTCCGGCAAGGGCTTGTCATTTTCGGGCTTACGAGCAAACCACAAAAATCTAAGCGCATCGCGGTCTTCAGGGGCGACACTTATCTGCAGAAACGCCTTTTCCGCATCAGCGACGAGTGCGACTGGGTGGCTTCGGAAATTTAGTAGCAGGCGCACGAGGTCTGGATTTAGATTTGGCCCACTGTCCAAGTTGTCGTTCAGCGAGTTTGCGTCCGTACTGTGCGATGACGCGTCGAACACGATTCTGAGCTTGGTTGTCGTGCTGTTGTCTCGCAGAACAGGTTGGTGCGGCATGTAATAGGTACGCTGATTGCCGTCGTGTGGATCAGTGGGCGCTTCCTCTGCTACGCCATCGTCAATCAGTCGCCGCATCTCGGTGTCGTACCTTTCCATGAGTTCCGGGGCTCTGTTGAGCCTTTTTGTCAGGGAACGAAATCGTTTCTCTGCCACTGCGCGGTTGTCTGCCAACTTTACGTTATTCTTCCACGGCAGCTTCACCTGGTAGCGGCCGTTAACTGTCTCGATGTTGTTCTTGAATTCGTCTTTAACCTGACAGTTCGAGGGGTTTTGTGTTGTTTCCGACACTCCGACGCCCTCTAGCTCCCAAAACTGCCTCAAAATTGGCGCTGTTTCTTGGTCGGCTACTGTCGTACGTAGGACGATCGCGTGGGCACAGTTAACCAGCTGACATGTTGTCGAAGTCTGACCCTGAACTGCCCAACCGAATCTTGTCTCCACTGCCATGAGTTTGTTTTTCAGCTTTCTTACAGAGCCCGTAATGCACTCCCAATAATAATCAGAGCCAACAAGGATTCCGGTGCTCGCGTTCGTTAGCAGTGTTGTGTCGTCACCCAGTGGGCAGCGAAGTTCCTCTAGCGACTTGCGAATTTCGTCATCAGGGCAGGGAATTTGTTGCTCGCAGATTGAGGGTGTTTCCAGCGCCTCAATTACCCTTTCCGTGTTTGCATTATGCCTGCTGACGAGGCGAACCTCAACCACCCGGAATGTTCGTGCGTCGCTCTGCCCTCCAAACACTCCAATCGAGAGTTTCTCCGTGTGGAGCGGCCGACAGCCGAGTCTCTTAGACAGCTCCTCCGTAATAAACGATCGTTGGCTGCCGCTGTCGAAAAGAATTCTTGTGATACTCTTTGTGTTCTGTCCACTGCTCCACGCTGTCACAGTTGGCATGAGTACGGAGGGGCGATCGGTTGTGTTCTCGGATGCATGCAGAGAGATGGGAGCGTTAAACACCTCCTTCACCTTCGTTTCTTCGCCATTCGCATGCATTTTTCTCAAGAACTCCGGGTCGCACATCGTCGTTGCGTGTCGTCGTTTGCAAGCTTTGCATTCGATGCTTGCCCTACAACGCTTTGCAAGGTGTCCGCGCTTGGTGCAGCGGAAGCACCTGCCTTTCGATGTTAGTATGGCCTTCTTTTCCCTCAGGTCTATTTTTGCGTTGCAGTCGGGAGTGTCGTGTGCCTTCGATTGACAAAGTAAGCACTGTGTGTCGGACGACGTCCCGTGCAAGGCCGCTACCGTTGGGGTTCTAGGGGGGCCCTTGTCTGATGCTGCGTGATGCTTGCGAAAAGGAGGCGGGGGCTTACCGTGGTTGTCGTCGGGTCGGCTTTCCGCTGCCCTCTCACGGCTCTCCAGCTCTCGTCGGTAGAAGTGGAGGAGAGATCGGAGTGGAGACCCTTGAGATGATGCTGATGAGCCGGTTGATGCAGAGTCGCCGTTCGCTGATGCTGCACTGCTTGTCCCGTCACTATCCTCGGCTTGCCGGCGGTGATAATCCAAAATCATGTCCGCTGGAAGCACACGTAGCAGCACGGGGTAGAGCATTGCGCTGTACGACTCGTCCGCCACACCTAACGACTTGAGTCCTCGCATGTGCACCTGTAGCCTGTCGTAAAGACGCCGCAGGGCGGGCACATTCTTTGACGACGTCAACGGCTGCGCGTCGATGAGGCCTTGCATGTGCTCTTGTATCAACGCCGCTGGGCTGCCGAAACGCTGCTGTAGAAGATCGACGGCGTCGCTGTAGCACTGGGCGGTCGCTGGGAGTCCTGCAATAGCAGCCGCAGCATCTCCGGTGAGCAGGGACCTCAGGTAGTGAAATCGGTCGCTTGCAGTTAAGTCCGCGTTCTTGTGCACTGATTGTTCGAATTGTTCCCAAAACGGTTGCCAATTTTTCCGCTTGCCGTCAAACCGAATGAGTTCTAATTTTGGCAGCTTCGTTTTTGGGGCTGAAGTTTTCTGCGGTTGAGGCTCGTTGCTGCTCGTACTTGGAGCCTGTGCCTGACGAGGAAGACGCTGCGTCTCGATCTTGTGCTTGAGCCTGCCCAAGGAATTGGCGATCTTGTCCGAATATTCCAAGACCTGCTCGAACTCTTCGTCAGCGTCCTCATCTGTCAGGCACCGCTCGATCGCCGCGTCCACTTCTGACAGCTTGAGGCTGGTTGTTTCAAGGCGCTGCAGCATCGCCTTCAATGCGTCGACGGTCGGCTCGGCGCTGGCCGCAAGGCATTCGTCGATTTCTTTAACGATGCGGGTTACCTGTGATCGGACAGCCCGTCGTTTCTTTCGTTGAATCTCCATGTCGGTGCTTGAAGTGGAGTCGATGGGGTCCGGTCGATGTGATAATCCGTTCCCGGGTTTCGGCACCAAATTGTTGTATGAGAAATACTTCTCCTGTCGTTGCAGGTTTTTGAATTAACCCAGAAGAAGTACTTCGATATTTCGTTCGTCAAACTGTTTATTCACTTCTCGTTGGAGCCAATTCGAGCAGTCGCCGAAACGATGCTCGTCCGTGGGCCCCTCCGAGTCGTTCTCTTGCTTTCCGCTTTCGCGGTCACCAAGCCCGGCCGCTCCCTCGCTTCCCCGAATTCCGCGAGCGGCCCCTCCCTCCAGTCGTGGTGTCCCGTTACTGCCAGAGGCGCCTCTTAATGGCTTTTCCTTTCCTGCGCCCGGCCGTTCTGTCGTCCCTCTGTGGTCTCTCTCCACGACTGGACGGAAGGTCCGCGCACAGTTCTAACAGTCAGTCCGAACTGCTAGTTCTCATCCCGGGGAACGCGACGCGTTAACCCGCATTCCAATACTTAGCGGTATGTACAGTTGGCAACTGAGTCCACGATGTCAACAAAGGGCTTTCTTCGCAAAGTCCGAATGCAACTGGGAAGCCAGTTTCAGCTCGACGTGCGATACTCAATCCACGTCGCGTGCACAGCCGCAATCACACCTTGCGCGCATGCGCAGTGCCTCCCGCTATGCTTTGATCACTGCACACAGAGACCGATCGGTCACAGCTTGGCTCGTGCACAGCTAAGGGTGAGACTAACCATGCAACCCCATAACCGCAGTTCCGGCGACACTTCCGGGCAAGCGCCGTTGGGTACCAACCACGTGGCAAGCCAAGGCGACAGAGTTCTACAGTCGCAGTCAAGGAACACTGTGTAGCGTCTATGGTCAAGCACTTCCATCAACGCAACTCACGAAGCAACTGCTTCTATTGCTCTTCGGACGAAGAGCGAACCCTGGGGTCCAATCGGAGGAACAGGACGAGACGCTTATGACGTTGCACGCTATATAGCAACAACGCAATACAAGAGGGGGCACGCAGACAACGACGTATGCACCTCGCTTTGCCGTGAGCTTCCGTCGAAGCTGTCTTACGCTCGTATCATGACCAACTTTCCGTGCGTTACGTGTTCGACCGCCCTGAGCGAAGCCACCAGCTGTCACGTAGACCAGACTCGTGTGCGTGCCTGAACACGGATATACGCGTGCAAGTACTCACGTCGCCAGTACGTACGTACTCGAAGCATCCGTTCTACATCGTGTGCTCGCATCAAGAACGGTTGGTCACATACGTGGCTGGTATCAGCGACGCACCCAACCGGGCTCCCCGACCACTCCAAATCGTTAGTGCGGCTCCACGGCCGGCCTTTACGGATTTTTGTCAACTTATTGGTCACATCAGTAGCCATTCTGTCGCTGGGCTTAATTGGCCCGTTTAATTGGCGCAGTCGACAGGCTAATCCACGTGCACATGCGCAGTACTGTCTAGAACACGTCAATATGTAATTGTTTGAAGAATTAAAATGTAGTACGATGTTACCGATGTTGAAAGGACGTAAGGGTCGTACCTTTCATTTTTAAACATTGATAACATCATGGCACGCTCTGCGCGGCGCGGGGCATGCGCACTTGGATTATCCTATTGGCTGCGCCAATCAAACTGGCGTTTAGCACAGCTCAGTGACAGAATGGCTGCTGCCAGAACGAGTGAGTTGAAAAGATCTTACGTACAGTCAGGGACAAATGAGACGAGACCACAAAAATGTGAACCAGAACAGGCAAAATCAAAGAATATGAATAGCGGAGATAAAATAAGGGCTCGCTAGTTATGTATCTGAAAAGACAGATTTTCAGTCTTTGTTGCTGCAATAACTGTTAGCTACGCGACAATTTCACTTGCAGGGAAAGAAATCGCGCTATTTGTGTGTTCTGGTTCATCTTTTCGTGTTCGCGTTTAATTTGTGCATGACTGTATAGCCTCAGTGTACACTGCATGCCCAGCTTTATCAACGCAACACGTTTGCGGAGCGTGCGTGACCCCGCAAACGCCGTGTCCAGCGCGCCGCCGTTTCCGGTAGAGCGCGTTTAGGTTCCGCTTCCGTTTCCGTCCCTCAATGCGATACACGTGACGCGAGAGAGCTCCGGCTCGAACGCGACCTGAACCTGGACGCCGCCCGAGTCCGCCAAAAAACACGCGCGAAATCGTGCTTTGGCATGCACTCACGCATACGAGTTATGATCCAGTTCCGAGACCTTTATCGCGGCAATAAATAATTCAGTTGCCAAAGCTTACCAAACACGTTGCCAAAGCTTACCAAACACGTTCAGTTACCAAACACGAGCACACAGCCCATGGTATATCTTTAACGCCGCAGCTCTTCAGACATACTCGATTACTCCGGTATTTGTCTAGAGTAATCCAGTTTCTCAAATTCTTGTTTTCATTATCTACACGGCTATTTCGCGGTCCCTGACCATTAAAAAAACACGAAAATATTGGAAGAAGTGATACCATAAAATTACACCTAACGATGCTTACCTACATTTAAATTACCTCTAGCCATCTATCGCTTAGCGCTGTAACTGGGAGTCTAAATGTCCCAAGCAATCCTAATTCGTCAGTTCGTTCACCCTTTCATTTTTGCCTCTCCGATAGAACTGAAATTCAAACTTCGTGCTCGAGGAGTCGTCCGCGTAGCCAGCGCATTCATTGTGGTGTACAAGTAAGAACGTGTTCGATGGTGAGGTGGGGTAAGCGGGTGGCCGCGCGTCCCCAGAAAACTGGTCGCTGCAGCCGATGAAGCCTACCAAAAGCTCGGCGTCCCACGTGGCAACCCGTCTGATTCACTGACTGTGGGGTTCAACGCGCTGACGCTACACAAGCGACGAGGCGCGCCGTAGTGGAGGGCTCCGGATTAATTCCGACCACCTGGATATATTTAGCGTGCGTGAACACACGGGCGTTTTCGCTTTTCGCCTCCATGTCGCTGCCGGGAATAGAGCCCGCTTCTTTGGGCTCAGCAACACAATTGATTTGATTGTTTGAATTTAACGCGCCTACGCACCGCAGGGTGATGAGACGCGCCGTAGTGGAGGGCTCCGGATTAATTTTGACCACCTGGGCATATTTAACGTGCGCCGAAATCTCGGACACACGGGCGTTTTTGCTTTCCGCCCCCCTCAGAAAAGCGGCCGCCGCGGCCAGGAATCGAACCCGCGACCTCGTGCTCAGCAGCGCAACGCCTTAGCCACTGAGCCACCGCGGCGGGTCAGCAGCACAATGCCATTGCCACTAAGCCACCGTGGCGGGTGGCAACCCTTCTACTTTCCTTTACGAAGGAACCGCGCAATGCGACAGCGAATAAGCAGACACGCCGCCGCGAGAACGACGCAAACAGAGCCGCTTCGGCGCTCGTCTGTCTGGCGTCCGCGATTTATGGGCGATTCCTTTCTTAGTCATTTGGAGATCGATTCGAGCGCCGTGAAGGAAGGGGATTGAGCCACGCAGAGTGCATAACGCCTTATCGGCAAGGTGCGCGCAGCAAGGGGCGAGATACGGCGAGAAAAGAGAACGCGATGAAGAAAACAGAGCTCTCTTCGGCGAACAACATCCTGCCGGCGTAAGTGAACGAAAAAGAAAAAAAAAAGTTCCAGCCTGCAATAAAATAGACAAACGCGCGGTAGACGGCGGAAACAAAGAACGCGGCGGTAGCCCGCACCTCCCAGGTACGAATGCCTCGGCATGCGGTCGTCACATAATGAGGGGTTACAGTTTTTCTTTCTTCCTTAAAGTTTGGCGACATAAACCGCGTCGCTGAGGGGCACCCGAGGAAAGCAACCACCTGCAGAATAAAACTAGGACGACACTAAGGAGAAACGCACACTGGCGGCCTTCTCACGTGTGAGGAGCTGAGCGCTAGAAGACCGCGACGGCGAGAAAACAGAAACGTGGCGCACGGCATCGTGCATTGGGAGCATTACCGTGCCGTCCCGGTAGACACACTCCCGCCGACTCGCGGGACGATGCTTCCTGACGAATGCGGCGCCACGCTTTCCCAGGGACCCGTGTTTATTGTATACGCGCCTGTAGAAGAAAGAAAATTCCTCCCGAAGACTTCGGAAGAAAAAAGAAAAGGAAAAAAAAAAAAAAGGAAAACGAGCGTGTACACACACACACGCACTTCTCGCCGATGGAACAGGATCAAAATCACCGTCCGAGAAGGAGCCCCGCGAGAAAGTGCAAAGGAGCGCGGAGAGCGAGCGCATTTCCCGACACACACTCTTGTTCTCGGCGGGAAATCAAAAAGCTTTCAGATCGTTTTTTGATTGATAGCTTCGGCGGCGGGAAGGCGGAGGAAGTGGCGCCGCCTTGCGGATACGGCACATCGGGGGACTTACGCCGTATCCCGGGCGGCTTATTTCCGCATACGCGTCGCCCGCAGACGTCAAGAGCGCAGGATGATGGCGGAGGAAGGAGAGAGGGAGAGAGAGAAGTTGGAGGAGGCGGTGGAGGAGATGAAACCGCACACAGCGTAAGAGGCAAGGAAGGAACTGCATCGAGGCAGACTATAGGGAAGGTTTTTCCGGGTGACGAAAAAAGGAGAGAGAGAGAGAGATGCGTCGTACTGTCTACTCCTTCCCTTTATCCCCGTATTTTTGGCTGGTTTTAACTGAATGAAATCGTCAACCAACGGGCCAGTTTTTAACACTGCTGCAATTAACGACGCAATGTAACGCGTGCAAAAAAAAAAAAAAAAAAAACTGTGGTTGATTCCTCTTTTATAGGAATCGGTAAAACACGAAAGTGAAATCTGGAGCTGAGCATGATTTGCGGGTCGGCGGCTGTCTTATGAGTGTGCTTGGCGAGCGACGTCCTGCTGGCGGGTAGCTTCGGCAAAGGTGCACTGGCGTCATTTCCGTCACGGATATGACGTCAGTAAAGTCTTGGTTTATCCCGGCTTAAAATACTTTGGTGTTAAAATATAAAACCCGAAAACGAACAACCCCAAACATAACGTACTCTTTAGCAGGAAAGGTTGCGTACCAACAAGAAGACGCTGTATGCAGGGGTGCACCCTTTACAGGCAGCTTGCTTCGTTGTTCTGGCGTCACTTCCGTGACGGGAATGACGTCGCTGAAAGCTTGGTGTATCCAGGGATAAAACACTTTCGTGTTAAAAGAAAAGAATGTCTCTATCTGCTGCTCACCGAGAGGGGCTTCACGCTCGCCAAAGAAGGTGTCGAGGCGTCAACATTGTACATCCATGGCCACTGAAGCTGGCGGTAGCGGAAAATGAGCATCGGCGGTCATTTCTTGCGCAAAAAGCGCCACGGGAAGCTGGTTTCAACATTTTTTTTTAATTTCACTTTGCACCTAGAACCTGCGCACGTGCACCTCAATCTATTCGCTAACAGCAGAGCATTTGCTATAAATACCTAGGAATCAAACGTGCAAGCCTGAGGGAATTCAAACTGAAGCGTCTGCAACTGACAGCTGTCGAAAAAAAAAAATCAATGGTTGCTACCGCGGGGTCTTCTTTAGGGACGGCAAAGTTGCAATCGGACATAAGTCCGCTAACGCGACAACTTTTGTGACCACGTCTTCTCGTGCCAAGGCAAAAGTACACCGTCTGGCGTTGACACGGGTGATACTTTGTGGCTATACTTACAATGTCTCGTAACCTCAGACCGCAACGGAACAAGAACGTATAAAGAATGCAAGCCCTTCAGGTGGCCTTCACGGAAAGCTGCAAGAGGGGATTGCGGCAGCCAGAACAAAGCGCGAATTTTAAGAAAACGGGGCCGCCGGCTCATACAGGCGTGGGTAGCGGCGCATGTGTGCGGGACATTCCATCTGCGCCAACGGTCGTCGCCTCGTAGCGCAGTAGAGATACGCGCCTAAAACAGAACAAAGCAGTCCGCCGATCGAAGCCCTCGGCGCGCCGCCGATCCCCGAAGCAAAACGCGGGAGAAATGTTTGGACAACTTTGATAGGAACGCCTCGGCCTTGCGCTTCACTCGCCGTGCGTTAGGTTTTCTTTACGCGACAAACTTCTGCTCGGCAGGAGCTGTCTGTCGAAATGCGCGCATGCAAATACCGAACAGACGCAGAGAGCCGAACTCCTGAAGGCATTCGAAGCATACGCATTCACGGAATGCGGCGTGCACGCGGAAATGTGCGGTTGTGTTTTACTATTTTAGTTCTTTTCTCGTGTTCTTCCTATCGCTAACTCCCAGGGCGAATATACGTGAGCGCATTTTTTTTTGGGGCATGTCGCTGGTATAATGTAGCTTCTGATCGAAGTTTTGGGCTCTAACAGCACGCATCGCTGTGCTCTATGCCCTCGGAGCACGTTGCCCTGCGAACAGCTATCTCGCCGAATCTCTGAATAAGAAGACTGAATGATACATTTATTAAAGTATCAGCTATAATGTAAAAAGCCAACATGCAGGAGCGAATTTCCCGGAGCACTTAAGCGCTTCTTACGATGCACATGAATGCAAAAAAACTAATGTCCAATTGCCAAACGTGACCTCTTATCAACATCATCATCCTTTTCTCCTCACGTTTCTTTTTTTTTTTTTTTTCGCCCTGGTACTCGGCGCATAACAGCGTTCGCTACTTAATTGCACGTTCAGTCAGCAAGAGTCACGGAGCTGTGCTGCCGTTGGAGACCTGTGCTCGCCTCGGAGGCTCTGGGTTCGACTCCCATGCCAATTCAAATGCGCAATCATTTCTTTTCAACGCAACGACTTCATTATCATTCTTCTTAGCGCATCGGCCATAGTTCCTGTCATTTCTTGCTTACGCGGGAAGCCAGATTTTCAAGCAACCAAACCAACTTATGCTTTCGTATTAAAACACAGACCATGAGAATACGTACAAACGTTGCTCCGAAAGGTGGAACATAAAAAATATGCATAAGGCGGAGAGCGAAAACAGATCCGAGTAACTATAAACAAACATACACCCTCAGTGGCACACTTTTCGCTTACAGCTTAATTTTTTATTATTATTTATTCATTTATTACTTCTCCGAACCCAAAACATTTGTGGACGCCGTCCACTCTTTTTTTTCTGGCGCCATTCCCCTCCACTAAGGGGCGTGGTTTTCGTTGGGCACTTTTACTGCGCGGAACTGTTTGGTATACCAAGCATTTCTCTCCTGAAAAGGTCCAACTCCGAATGAATGAATACATGCGCTTATTCGAAAATACCGAAGGCCGGTAGCTTTCTATAAAACTTGACGCGTCAATCTTCCGTTCAACGTTTTCTGTTCTTCATGTTTATTTACCTTGCTATGACTTTGACTGACTGCGCAACTATTTTACGGTGTGCCGATTTCCGTCTTTCTAGCTCTCTATATTGCTTGCTTCTTATTTGTTCCACGTTCGGAACACGTCCACGTCGGTTTTGGCGTTAAAATGCTTCGCAATGTCGCATCACCCCTTCTCCATCCTCCCACACGCTCTGAGAATAAATCGCCCCGCATCTTTACGCGCAGGAGCTGTGTTTTCCTTCGAAGCACTCCACTTTGAAGGGACAGGGCGCCTAAAGTCAAGGAAACATTTTCAGGGCAGCATTGTGGGCACGTTGGCTATCACTAATTTCAATATTTATTAGAGAATTTTGTTCTCTTCAAATATGCAACAAGATGATGAGCAACCTAGCTGAAGTCCAGAAACAAGTTGTGAAATCAGGGAAAACACGATTCAGTTAAAAATCAGCTAAAAATGTACAATAGTTAACGCAAGTACAATGTGTTAATGAATGATGAAAACGCAGTCATAAAGTGCGAGTGGAGAAACTAAAAAGCAGTATCAATCAAGTAACTCAGTAACTCAGACGTAAAGCTACGTGCACACTAGCGTCAAACTTGCCGTGCCGCCCTGCCGACGGCCGCCAGCGGCCGTCGGCACGGCAAGTTTGACGCTACTGTGCACGTAGCTTAACTCAGACGTAAGAGACGACGGACGCACACGCACAGTCCTGTCTCATCCGTCTTCGTCTTTCGCGCAATCCTACTCAGGTACGCTCTCCCGTTTGGCTTGCCATTTCAAACGAAGAACGCGACGACGGAAGACACGATCGCGTGAAATGGCCCCAACAACCCTTTTCGCCGTGCCCCCCTAACCCTGTGCTTCCATTTCCGCAACGGAGAAATGCACAGAAAAACAAAGAAAGCAGCGAGCGAGTAGGACAGTGTACACAAGTCCGAACGCGCTAAAAACGGAGCGAAGAGAGCGCCCCATCAGCTCAGGGAAGCAACCAGCCCCGACGCTGCATCGCTGCTCTTTCTTGCCTCCTTTCCTTCCCCACTTAGGAGACATTAGCCTTTCATCTTTATCGCATTCCTGAGTCCGCGGGAATTTCTCCTCGTCTCCTTTGTAACGAAAGAGAAACGCAACGAAGAAACGCAACGCCGGCTCCAGAATAAGGGGGACGAGGAAACGGGGGAGACAACAAAATGCACCGCGAACAGCCGGCCAGCGCTGAACAACAAAAGGGGGAAAAAAGGGCGGGCTCGTGGGGAAAGTAGGAAGCGTTGCTTACAAGGAGCTTTTTTCCCCCCATTTTGCCCCGACGCTGCAGCGAATAAAAGAGAGATGAATTATTGAGCAGCTGCCTCCCCCGCTCCTTGTCCCCAGAGTCCCTTTTCTTCCAGCGTCGTTCAGCGCCATGTTGAATCCCTCAGAAGCCACCCGGAGATATTTTTGGTCGTTCTTTTGTGGCCTTACGTTCGAGCACTTCGCTGCCTTTTCCGGAGGAACAGAGATTTATTCACGAAAGTGGTGACCAATGCGGTCCCCTTCATGTGTGAGAGGCGAAAAAAAAATGTGCAAGACAGGGGGAGTGGCAGTGATTTCTATTCTTCGAACGCTCGGAACGCCAAGGGCATTATTTTCTCTCTTGTTGGACAGATTTTCGTCCAGGTAACGGTTCTCGTCGGCTAGAGAGAGTATTAGGTGCAGAGAGAAAAGTGTAATCGGCGCTCGGACCGTACTTTACTTCTACGTACAGTCGTCCCCACAAAGCACGGGTAATCACTGCAACCTAAATCAAGATATCATCCATGTCGGGGTGAAAATCAATAGATGGCTTCTTGGCGAGGGGAACGGAAGGGATAAACACAAGATCACGAAAAAAATTAAAGCCGTTCCACTCAATGTTAAAGCAGTAGGAACTGCAGAGCAGTGATTCGCCATAATGGGCTGCAGCGCCGTTATCGGCTCACTGCTACCACCCAAAGCATTTCAAATTTCCCGCCTTCGCAGTACTCGCGCCCCTTTGCCTGAAACTGCGTCCGCGGGAGTTCCGTTCCTTTTGTGCTTGCTTTAATTTCGTATGCGGGAGCTGTTCTAGGTTTTCTTGCGGGGCCGCTTTTTTCGCTTACTATCGTAAAAAAATTCCCCGCATTTCCCCGAGGGGAAGAATGTGAAAGTGCGAATGCACGAGTTGAATTTGCGCGGTTCGGTAATGTTCGCGAAAGAGAGATCACACACACACACACAACTACAAAGAAAGAAAGATGCATTTATTCACAGACACCTATTTGTGTTGCCGTTGTACTTAATTGCTAGAGCGGATCTCAGCTTTGAAATTTCGTGTCAGTACTCCTTTAAGCGGGTGCATTAGCCCTTCTCACGCCCGATTCCTGGCCAATCCCCCACGTGGGTATGTGCCATGTCAGCGGCCAGGCAGCGCGCGCCCATCTCCCCCCGTTGCCAAGGAAGACGAGGAGATTCCTGGCCAATCCCCCACGTGGGTATGTGCCATGCATTCGCACGAGCGCGGACATCGCCGGTGGACGCAGGCTCAGGGTCGCTTAAGAAGTGCATTCGCACTTAAAACCAGCCTAACGAGCGTTCCAACTAAATGAACGCGGGAGCTGCCGGTTATATACACAGATTTTGCCTCATATGTACCTGCAGTTTTCTTTGCGCTAAACAACGGGGAGATGTACGACAAGCGCCAGCGGTTCACAAGGTTCGAACGGTTACGACTATTTAAATCGCGTGGTTTTCGAAGCCTCAGCGTGACTCCCTCACGACGGTACAGAAGGCTCTACTTGGGTCCGTTATCTCGCTGCGCCACCTGATTCCGGCAGTCGCATCCACCGTTAGCGAGCTACGACGACAAGGCGAGCCCATAAAGTGCTCTGCACTTTAAAAAGTCTCTTGTCGATGCATCATACCTGCAAGGTGTGAAATGCATTCTGAGGGAAATTCCCAGGGGTGCTGCGTCAGTTCATACAGAGTTCTGGGATAAGCATACAGCGTAGTTGTCAGTCGAACTGGTAACAGGTGTGTTCTGTGTCATCCCTTCGCCAATAAGCCCCCTATTATTTTGACCTCGACAGTAATGTTATCCTGATTTAGATTGCGCTGATTATCTTTTCCTTCGTACACCGACTGGACGTAGGAGCGAGCGCTGATTACTTTTCTATTTTGCATCCAGTACTCCCTCTAGCCGAACCGATCGCAACCGCAGTCAGCGCGGTTGCGACTCTCGGTCGCATATTGACGCGGCAGCAGTGACGAAATTCAAGAGTTGCCAATATTGGTGCGGCATACTTTTTTTTATGCGACTGAAAGCCGTTCTCGGATAGTTGCGAGAATGAATTTCACGCAAAGGAAATCCTCGTCATGAGATAATCGCTCTGTTCGAAGTGTTTCGTGGTCCACACTGCAGCAATTCCGCTTTAAACAAGTTATCGCTTATAAAAAAGGCACTTTTCCTGTCCCTATAGGTTTTTTTGCCAAAGCGAAGATTTAATTTGTTTCCAGATTGTAGGTGCGCCATTCCCTTAAAGCACGGCGATAAATCGCACGCCTAAAAAAACAACAATAAAAAACGCATTACAAATTACATGCGGCTTCCGCTATAAAATGTTGCTACAAGTTCTAAAATTGCCGAGGGCAACTGAGATTGTTCACGCACGAATGCCACTTTCCTTTTCAACTGACCAAGTCCTGAAACGGTCGCTAAATTAAAGACCACCGCGTCGTGATCACGTATCACTACGGTAGCTTAGTTCTTCACTTGATGTGAAAGCACTAACAACAAGAACAGCAACAACAGCAAAAAAAGAACGTGTTCTTGCAATGGACATGTTACGCGAAATCAAAGGGCGATACGTCACAGTCAAACCGTTCATTTGCAGTAGTTACGCCGCTTTAAACACACGCCTTCCAGAAAACATTCGCGACGAGTGGCGCTGCTCCGTGACACCCGACAAAAGCACGTTCCGCGCACAACCCATACGAAAACAAAGAAAGACAGGAGAGGTGAAAGCATCGCGAGGAAAAGGAAACGACGTTAACGGAGAGGGAGAGATGGAAAGCAAAGAAAGAAGCCTGCGGGAGTCATCACGGGACGAATGAGCGGTCCGCCAGCGTGCACCCCCCCTCTGGACACGTGACTCGCACGCGTATATGCGCGGGCGCGCTTGGTCACCGACGCGGGACGCGTCGTCGTCCTGGTCGCGGGCTCCGCGAAACGAACCCGCGAGGCTCGCGTGCGGTGCGGCAAAACGTGCCGCGCAGGCCACCACCGCGCCTCTCCGGAAGATAGTCTCTCTCCCCTCTGGAGTACGCTCGGGGACGAACGAATGACGAAAAAAAAAAAAAAGAATAATTAGACAAAAAACGAGACGAGAACGACGTGTGGATCAGGTAAGCAAGACGAGATGGAACGGATAGGACGAAAGAGGGAGGCAGAGGCGGACACATCCATTCCTGTCACGATTCTTATTAAACGCAGGGGAGGGACCCGGAGAGGGGGCACAAAAGCAGCGGATGATAAGAGCAGCGGATGAGCGAGGAAGAGGGTGCAGGGGTGTCCACGGGGCACGTGCCGCCACCGCTCCCACCCACCCCCGGGGAGGGACGCCGGGCCCGGACTCTCGAATGGAGTAGAAGTGGAGGAAGAGGAGGAGGAGGGGGAGTACGGCGGTGACCGCATGACGCGCACGTGGCCGCCGCGGAGACTGGGATTCACCGACGGCAGTAATTTAGTGCTGGCGCGCTGCTCGAATTTAGGCGCTGGATGGGAAAGGGGAAAATTGCGCTAGCGTTATCTCAAGAACAGCGTAAATCCTGTCGGAAGACGGGGAAATAGGGGAAACCCGCCGCGTACCTCCTCCTTCTCCCCCCGGGCACAGATGACGGAGCCTACGGCACGACGTGACTGATATACGCGAGACGCGGAGTCGGCCCTGTACGGACACGTCTTGGCATGCAAACAGAATTTGTCCCGAAGGCTTTCTCCCTTTTGTAGGGAGGGGGAAAAAAGAAATGCGCTGCGACGGTGTATGCTCTAAATATCAATTACGCGCATAAGGTATGGGCGAGGCCGCGCGCGTAACAAGGTTACAGGAGTTTTGCGAGACAAAAAGATCGTGGGGGGGATCAGGAAACTTTCAGGAAGAGAAGTAAGCACGCGACAAAAAGAGAGTGGCATCGTGAGTGCGGGAAGTAAGGGGACGGACCAGCGATGCTCGGAATATCGACCAGTGCTTGCCGGTGAAATGGATGACACATTGAAAAAGACAGGAAGGTTGCATGCGGGTGTGTGTGCGCGATATTTTTTATTCTGGACGTATTCCAGAACGCGGCCGTCTTGATGATTTGCGAGAGAATGAGCGGTCTGTTGCGAGTATGGCGCTACGTGAAGGAATTGCGACAGTAGGACACGTCTCCTATGCAAATGAGTAGCGAGCGCTTAGAACGAGGGCTTTAAGGGCGTATCTTCTTCCGTTAGGCTCCGCGCTCAATTACGCACGCCTTAAGCCAGCTTTAATTATGGCTTACTGCGTCGGCTTCTTATTATTCGAGGTGAGCGCGAACTGAAGACAGGACTAGAAGAAATGGCAAGCAGTGTCAACATGTTTTTTTTTTTTTTTCGGTCTTGAAAAGGGAGCCCCCGCCTATACAGACACAAACCGAGCAGAAAGTCAGCGAGCTTCTTCCTGGTTAAAAATTTCTTGTTTGTTTTTCGCAAGATAACGTTCGCGTCAAATTTCTCTTTCTGGCGAATCCTTTTGGACTGTTTTTTTTTTCCCTCGTTATTTCTGGACTCGTCAAAATGGGAAGTGTTGCAGTTACCGCACAGACCTTACACGGCGCCAACGCAGTTTCCAGGCATTCAGCACCCAGGCCTAAACTGAAACGCCAGCGTTTTTTACACGTTTCCTGTGACTGCGAACCGGCGGCTTTACGGCCCTTGCCTATATACAAACGCTCTATACTATCGAATGCATGCGCCCTCCTCCCAGGTTCCTATTTTTGTTACGGCAAGCGAGTGTCAAATTCAAACCACAGTAACTAGTTATTTCATTCCCGTTTATTTTTTTTCCGGACTCGTCAAAACCGGACGCATGCGGCAACCACCCAGGCTGATATCAGGCATTCTCGCCACGACGGCGTCACCCGGATGCGGTTCGCGCGGTGGCGAAACCCCGCGAAGTCCTGCTTTACGCCGCCTTTAAAGGGTCAAAGCACGGCGGCTCGGCTGCAATGTGTGGGGAGGGCGTCAAGGCGACCGGCGGTATAATAACCGCGCAGGGCGACTCCCGCAGACAGACTGCGGGGCGCCCCTCCATATGCTGGGCGCCGAGTGGGCGCGGGAATTACAAACGCCCACGCCTGTCTAGAAATGCAGCGTAAACGCTGCGCGGTCTCCTCCCACGCCATAAACGCGCCCCGTTGTTCGCCGGTGAGCTACACGCGCGCCAGACCAGTTAGCGAAAACGAAACAAAGAAAATAAAGGAAAAACGCAACGTGGAACCGCGCGACATGACTTAGAACGATTTCCCAATATTTGTACAAAGATCGCCGCATGCTGATGGAATAGGAAACACACACTTCTCTCCCGCAGCAAGCCACACGAAAAATAAGAAGGTATAAAGAAGTATGGAAAAAAGAGAGAAATAAGCAAAGAAAGAGAAAATGTGGAAAACTGAGCTTTTTATCTCGGCGCACAATCCTGATTAGCGAAGCTGTCCTCACGGGGCTGCCAAGTCGTTTGAAGAAAATGGGAGCTTCACTGATTCGCTTGGGCTTACCGTATGTACCTTGCTGGCCATTTTTACCTTTCGGAAGTTCGCAGCAGGGTATGAGGAACAGCTTAATGAGGGGAGGAAGTGAATTGCGCGTCGAATGAAAGAGTGACGCGTCTGAACGCACGCACGCACACGCCACAGCTTCCGTGATAAAGTAAATTATGGCGGATAAGCCACAACTTGCCAAGCCTTCGAGTAGAAGCCAGCAGTGTACAAACACGCACGCGCGGTTTGAATGTGAGCCGCAAGTGAACCAGCCAAACGTGCAGGAGTTGAGCACTTCCCAAAACAAGTGAACTCTTACGCTTTCGGCCGGTTGAGGTGTCGGCGTAACGCCAGACAGTTACCGGCCTCTGTCCCCCCTCCCCCCCCCCAACAACCACTTCATCATCATCATCATCTTACGCTTCTAGCAGCGAGAACATTTACAACGTCCTTGCGGATGACCAAGCGTGCGCCACGAACTAAAAGTGCCAAAGCAGCTAGAAGATCCGTCGATATGTATATAACGCGCAACAAAGCGAGTCCGCACGCTCCATTGCTGCGTTTCCCAGAATTCGGTCGCCAAGCGGCCCCGAATAAGTACGCGAATAAATATCGAATGCGGGGCAAAATAATGGCCGTCGAAGCTGCAGGGCGCCGACAAAACGTTCCCAACGCTTTTCCCCCCAGCGACAAACATCACCGAAATGCACGGCGCTTCGATCGCATCCATGCGTGCACACAGCGGCGGTTGAACCTATATATAAATTGCCGCCACACGGACTCCTTTTTGTTGTTGTTGTTCGCCTTTCGCACGACGGCTAGAGCTCTGGTCTGCCCACAGTTCTGCTTTATGCGCTGCGTGACAACCCGCAATAAATTGGCCGCTGTGGCCACGTGGCTGAGGCGCTGTGCTCTTGGGTACGAGGTCGGGGGTTCGGTAAGAGGCCAATATGGCTGTTAATTGTTCGTCCGATGGAGGAGGAATACAGAAACTCCAGCGTGCAAGAGATGTCGACGCACGTTAAAGTTTACCGGGTGGCGTGAATGGTACGGTAGCCCTTTACCAAAACCAAGTTGTACTTTGTCGTCACGGCTCCTTTGAGCTGCAGCTGTATGAGCTGCGCTGTATACAGCGCAGCTCATAGCCTACCGCTGCAGCTTAAAGGAGCCGTGACGACAAAGTACAACTTGGTTTGTGTGAAAAAGGTAGCCAACGGTAACTCCCTCAACTCAGTTCATAGACAGCTGGATCCCTCACAAACATCGCCACTCATGTCATTTTGACCGATGACGGTGAGAGCTGACCATCAAAGCATGGTCAAATGTCGACCATCACTTTCTTCTACCATCGTGTGAACACAGATAAAAGTGTTACATTTTTCCTTTCTGACCATTTGGCTTTTGTTCAAGCACCTGAACTTTTCAACAACGTTGCCTCTTTTCGAGGTTAGAAGTCAGCCATTTGCACTCGTTCGCCCCTCTTGCTAATTTTTTTATCTCAATTTCGACAAAATACAAGATTATTCGCCACTTGAAGTCACCCATTACGGAATATTCGCCTATGATTCGAAGGTTTCTGTACTTCCAAGCTGCAAATTAAAAGCTCAGTGAATAGGTCCGGAAAACTTTTAGACCCGCTGGCAGTGAACCAAGTGCGCACTACTCTCAAGGAAAAATGGAATGCACCTCTGCGAAGACTACAAGCGCCAACACAAAAGCCTGTTGCAAGGCAAACTGCTGCCATACGTAGAGGAGGCAGACGCCTTTTGGCGTCGTCCCTAACTCCTCCCGTGTGGCTTCCTACCCGACTCCTGCCGGTGGACGAGTTAAGCTAAACACGGCTCGATATAACTGGGTTTTAATGCCACCAGAGAAAGCTCGATCGCGAAGAGAAGGAGGGAAACACCCCACTGCGACGCCGTCAAAGGAAAGAAACAAATCGAAAGAAAAGTCCACTAAAAAAACCAGCCACTTCTGCAGGGCCTAACAGTGTTGGATGCACGGGGGACGTCACGGTAGGTGCTCCTGAAATTAATCTTCCTTGACGCCAACCCCGCAGAGGGCCCAGCGAACGCATGACGTCATCACCCAGGACGGATACGGAAGGACTAAGCCAGGGAAGCATCCCTCCTGTCGGTCAGTCCGACCTGGATTTCGGTTGGTCCGGTTGGTCAGTCCGAAAGGAAGAACGCGTCGATCCGAAATGCGCATCGTCGATACAAAGAAATGGCGGGAAGAATGAGGACGTGGAACACTTGGCGTAAGAAGGATGAGCGCATTTACATGGCCATGGGGAATTCACGCCTCAAACAAACTTGGTCGCTCGATTCGTCGCTTCTCATTGCTGAGTTCCGAATGGTCTGCACTTTGCTAAGCAAATGAAGACGAACGAAGGCGAAGAAAGAGGCGCACACACGATGACCAACTATAGAGAAAGCTGTGATAAATATTGCCATAGGGAAGCCACACTTCTTTCGCATTCAAAGCACGTAAGCCGACCTAAGAGCCCTGGGGAGTTTTTATTTTTTTCCATAGAAGTTAGCCCGAACACCGGAGGAAGGAATAGCACAGAAACGAAACCAAAATCAAGGTAGATTAAATTTAGGGAAGGAAAAAAAAAATATTCCAGGGCGGAGGGGGGCAAGTGAAAACTTATTACCTTTACCAACGAAATAGCAATAAATGCGCGCGTTAAAAAAATGTGGTGGGGGTTGGAGGGGAGAGAGGAAAAAGCTATCAGCTTTCCGCCACCTCTGTTCGTTCGAGCACCACGGGAGATCACACGTCGGCGGCACCCCAGCGGTGGGGAAAAGCTGTTAGCCGGCGACCCGGCGTCCCTACGGGGGAGGGGCCCACGGAGAGATGACGTCAGCACCCCACATCCCGCAAGACAAAGCCAGTCCGACCCCTCGTGTGAGTGTTGTCGAAGGGCGTCCCCCTCCCAACGGGCAAGGTCGGACACGATCGGTCGCGGACACTCATCGACCTTCTGGTACACCCCCGGGGTGGGCGGGGGAGAACACCGCAGGAATTGCCGCCCCATCCATCGTGCTTTCCCCGCGGACCACAACAGCGGCCACCGTATACCGCACGCTGCGTGCATGTGGCAGCCTCCCCCGTGTACACAGCGACGCTGCAGGAAAGAGGCCTTGCTAGGAAAGCGGAAGGCGCTAAGCGGTTTGCCACTCGGTAGATGCGTCCCGATTTTCCTGCGTTACGACTCCGGGCTCAGAGTTTAGTTCAGTATTTTACAACGAATGCGGTCCACCTGGTAAATTTCCACAACTGCACGTCGCCGTCTGTCCCCCCCCCCCCAAAAAAAAAAAAAAAAAAAGAAAAAGAAAGAAAAAACACAGCGGCGAAGCGAACTTTAGAGCAAAGGAGGCAGCAGCGTTCCTTCGTTGATGCAAATGATTCCTTTGAAAGAGGAACTTAACCTACAGCGAAGCTGCTAACGTGGCCTTCCCGGCGACGTTTCGTATCCGTCGCCTTCGTTGAAAAACAAACAAAAATTGGCTGACGATTACGATACTCTCTAATGAAATATTTTTCCAAGCGTCGCGCCGTCGAGCGCCTCGTGCGGGCACAGCATACTGCCCCCTCCCCTACCTCACTGCACACTTTCGGAGAGAGCTGGCTCACGCCGCCCCGGCGAACCGTCCTCCCCTCCCAATTTCGCGACACTCTACTCCTTTGATATTTCCCTCGTCAGTCTTCCCATCGTTCGCTCGGTCACGACGACGGTGACGCGGCTCAGTCCAGAGACAGGCGACAAAGGGCTACGCCCTAAAAAGAACTGCCCTTCTTCTCAACCCGCGTTACCTCGTCACGCTATAGTAAGTAAAGAGGGTGATTCCACGGGGTCGTCTCACACTATAACGACTGGTCTGGTTCAATGGCGTGTGAATATCTCGGAAGGGGACGAACAGCCGATAGGCACGAAGAAAAGGAGCGCTAAAAAACGACACAAAAAACGACGAACGACGCGACCGAAGCGCTTATGTCTTGTCGTTCTTCGTTTTGTGTGTGTGTGTGTGTGTGTGTGTGTGTGTGTGTGTGTGTGTGTGTGTCGTGTATTTTAGCGCTTTTTTTTCTTCAAGCGATATGCACCAACTAGCCGAACAGCCTATTTTACTGAAGCCGATAGGCACGCTGTCCTCGCCATCCTGCCACTTCACGCTTTCGCCGCGCTGTCCAAGAACGATTACTACTTCCAGAGGTTCGTCTCTCGCGCAACAACGTGGTAGGCTGCCCACCGGCACGCAATGTCCCTTTCAGCGAGCTCGCGCAAGCGGCAAAGTGTTTCCCAACCCCAATCGGCAGAACCCGAGCAAGCATCGGACCACTGTGACGTCACGCGAATGCGCCCCCCATTAATGGGGACCACCTGTTTTATGCGGGCTCTCCCGCGCCCGCATGACGTCACCCCTGCAGCGGCGGTCATAAAGAAAAGGTGCGCTTCGGTACAGAACACCGTCGCGGCGGACCCCGGGTGCACGGGAGGCGCGTGTTGGATGGCCGCCATCAGACATAGCTGGAGCGTGACCAACAACCGCGGGGGGAAACCTTGCCGGAATCCGGGGCTCAGTAAGAAGAAACGGGGGGCGGGCACTCCCCCTCAGGAGCAACAGGCCTGCGCCCCTCATGAAACAACGCACGTGGAGGAACCCCGGCTCTGACTCACGCCGCGGGCGCAACGCTGATGGCGCCCGATCGCGCGCCGCGCCGTCGTTCTCGCGCCATTGGACATTTTCGGTGGGACGGAACGGGCTCAGAAAAGGCATTGCGGTGCGTCAGCCGGTTGCAACAGCGCTGCGGCACCTGAAGTCAACTTGGCTGAATATCACGCTGCTGGTGCTGTTTTCAACCGCAGAGCTGTTTAAGCTTTTACTTACACCGATAGCCTCGCCAGAAAAAGATCCGAGAAAAAGAAAAAAATCCGAGCGCACGTGAGCATGCCCCTCGTGAGGAGCGCCCGGCGTCGGCCAGCTCGACCTTCGAGAATAATCTTCGCAGCGTTCATGGCGTGATCGCTCGCGTGATGTTCTCCTCGCCAATTCACGTGCGTTCGCGCTACACACGCCGAGATCGCGAAGCCGGTTGCCGCGCGTTCTAGCGCGTGATAACGCGGTCCGCTTTGTGAGAGGTGTAAAAGTCCGAGGACAAAACGATCCGGGCCTGCCAGACATGGAGAACTTTCAGCGGCAAACTCGTAAATTTATGAAAGGTGCAACAGTCGCGTATCCGACGAAAGGAGAGGGGCCGCCAGCTCTGCTTATTATTATTATTTTTTTTCAGCCTTGCACCATTATAGTGCAAGCTGCGCCAGCCTTGTTTTTAAATTCGAGTGCAGCGTTGGACGAGCACAGATGCGGTTGTAATGTAAGAACGCAAATGTATGCCCATCTTTCTTCAAAATGACGCCGACTTCCAACTGCAAGGCACTGAATCGTTGGTTAAAATGGCTTTTGTGTTTCATGAGGGAATCGAATAGGCATGCGCAGTGCGCAGACAAATGGTAGTTTCCGGACTAAACGTGCGAATCTGGATATGCTACCACTAAACTAATAACTTTTGGCCATTCGAAGTTCGTTTTAACGATCTGCAGCGATCCAAGACTCGACTGTATGTTTGTAGTGTGGCTTCGCGTTTAGTGAAATTCGCTATAAAAATACCCCTCGCCTCATCCTCCTCCGCCCAAGAGGACTCAAGGTTAATCAGGAACGGCCGCTGACCGAGTAAGAACCTCTTTAGCGAGAGTAGGCCGTCTAAATTCTTGCATCCTACGCAATAACTGCGGCCTACTGCATCAAAAGTTAGGTCTAAGCACTTAATGCCGCATTTTCGAACAGCGTGACACTATAGGCGCACGCTGCGATAAGTACCTTCAATCATACCGTAATAAAATGATTTGAATGCGTCTCAGACGACGACAGGTACCGAAACTTGTGAGGATGCGTAAGTATTACTGAATTTCTCTTTTGAAGAAATCAGTAAGTTGACAGGACTCGATGACAAGCACGAGCGTACTTATATGCACAATCTATAGCGAATACCCTTTCACTATGTTAGGCTGCGAGCAGACATCCCTTTGACCACCCACCCCTCTTCAAATCGTTTGATACGTGCCACCCCACTTTTACCGATAAGCATTCACCACACAGTAAACCTTAAGCCAGCGCGTCTATCCCTCGATCTTCGAAGTATAAATGAGAATGGAAATATAGGGGAGATTCCTTCTTTAAAGACTAACCTCAGAGGGAGATTTTTCGAGGCTCTTGTTTTGTATGATAATGGTGTAGATTATAACGACGCGGTCGCCGTGGCTTGCAGGCGTCCGTGCGAACGCACGTGACGCGCAGACGCGTTTTCGCTTCAGGGAAGGCCCGCATCACACTCATACAATAGCCAGCCGTTATAACGAAATCACTTCACTCCAATACCCGCTTTATGAGAAGTTTCTCATTGCAGTGCATGAACTGGAAGTTATACCGGCCTTGAACGAAGAACCCCTTAAAACGAGGTCAGTTTATTATCCCGTGTACATCGTAGTGACGAAGGTCTACTGTGTGGGATAAAATCCGACCGCTGCTCAGCCCTAATGAATTCGCCGAAGTGCGGAGCTTCCGTGCGGAGCGGGGGGGGGGGGGGGGGGGGGGGAGAGAGAGAGAGAGAGAGAGACTTTATTTCTGGTCAGATTAAGACCCATTCGTACTCTTCCACCCTGAAAAACGTCCGGTGGTGTGTGTTGCGGGCATCCCTCGGCAAAGTTGGACAGGCTCACTCAAACTCACTCACGATTTTTTTTAATCACCCCTCACTTTAACTCAGACTCATTGCTGAGCAACTCATCTACGCTCACTCGCACTCCAACTCACAGCGAGCGCGAAACACAGAACTCACTCGGGCTGAGATTCACGATGCCGCACCAGTCTCACGCTCACTCAAGCTCAATCTCACGCGTGATTTTGAGCCCAAATGAGGCTGAGTGAGTGGACTCATGAGTGAGTTTGTCGACCGCTGGTTGCAGGCAACCACATTGTTTTATTTGTTTCGGAGAGCAGAGGCAAGGGGCATTTCGCGGATCGAGGACTAAGGAAAAGCAGCAACCGAACGAAAATGATTTTAGTTTGTCCGCAACAACGTCGTCCGTCCAATCGTTACGCTCTTCAGGGGACAAAATTTTATTCACGATAACAGACAAGCAACTGCCGGACCAGCACAGAAAAAAATACTGTTTTCACCGTAGAGAGAAGCAAAAACGAAAGCGTGACAAGAAAGCACAAAAAGGAAACAGCGCTTAATTTTCCACCGGAGCTTTTTTTTTTTTTTTTTTTCCCGCCACGTGAGACTCCAATTAGCGCACACTTCTGTTTGGATAGTATTTATTCAGTATTTTTTTTATCTGTTTTACTCCCACCGCCAAACTTTCGTAACTTCATATACACGTGCGCAAACCAAAACCGCAGTGCGAACCAGCTCTGAAGTATCTAACCAGATTGCTGCTTCGAAGCTGACTACACACATCTTTGCAGGCAGGATGGGATGAGCCCCTCTCTCTCGCTTTCAAAAAAAAAGAGAGAGCCTCCAAAAAGGAACAGGAACCAAACGGATACAAAGCGTGGAGGTACGAGCGGCCCAACCAATCAAAAATGGAGGTCTGAAAAAAAAAATAGAACATAAATACGGCACACAAAAAAAAAAATTACGTGGAGACACGGAGTGGGGGGCGGGCGAATCAGACCGAATTCAAGGAGACAGAAATCCGAACGGCGGAAATGAAAGCGGGCGCTGACTTTGAGAAGAAGAGCTCAAACCTTATTTTCCGGGGAGTTTCGAGATTAGATTAAAATATTCCGCGCCAACCGAAAGAGAAGAGATAAAGGAGGGAGGTGGAGAGAGGGGGGACAGAGGAGGAGCTAGAAGGGATAAATAACTCCAAATCTCTCCTCCGCCTATCCGGCTCCCCTGCAATCCTTCACCCAGGCTTCGTCATCCGGCAGCGTACGGCAGACGGCGGAGAGGAGGAGGAGGAGGAAGGGGATGAGAGGGAGGACGCCGCTGGTCCACGTCGATTACCCGAGGGAATTAAAGGTGCGTCCTGCGCGGGAGAAAGTGTAAGCTCGCCAGGGAGCAGGGTGATAAGAAAGTGCGGCGGAAAAGGGGACCTTCCAGGAGTGCTGAAAAATAATCAAGAAAAGGGAACCCGGTTGGCCAAAATGAGGTGGCACAGAGAGCAATGCGCAAATAAAGGAGAAAAAAAAAAAAAACAGGCAATGCGAAGTGTCGATCCATGAGTGCGTAATACGGAGGCGCAGAGAGCTATTCGGGAGCGCACCAGCCCCCAAGCATTATTAAATACAGGGCTACGGGATCCACCCCGTTCATGCACACCTCGGATATTTCGATTCATTGCTTATATCGAACGGGCAGAACACGTTTCCCCGAAAATGTTCTCCGGTACGAGTGGATTGCGCATTTCTTACATCGAATTATTACCGATTATACCGAATATGTTACGTACCCCTTCACCTATAAGGCGTTATAACGAATCGCCAGCGAGGGAAGTTTAAAAGTGCAATTTTTTGTCGCCGCAGTGAATAACCTTACACTGCATCACGGCGGTGGCGCTCTGCGAAATTGGTGGTTGGAAGGGTTCAATCTGTTCCCACAGTAACACTCAACTAAAAGGAGAAGTAGATGGCGCTGACGCTACACACTCAGCACAGGCCCGGGTAAGAAGTAGCGGTGACTTACTACGCCCGCTCAAAAAGAACGGCTGCCTGAGTATTGTACCTGGACTCCACCACAAAACATACGCCCGCCAAGCCTCAGGATCAAACGCGCGACCTCGTACTCATCCACCACACGTCGTACAGACACTGAGCCGACAGTGCACCGCTTATGTCTACTCACCACGCATCTACGCAATCAACTCTAGCTATAGTTAAGCGCTTTGAGCAGCACGTTATAGCCTTAAACCACGGACTTCGTGTTGATCACCAATGCAACTCGCGTAATCGAGGGGAAACAAAAGAGAAGGCTCGTTTCGGCACACGTTGTCACACATTCAGACGAAAATTGTTGCAGGTATTTTTGTCCCTTCTGTTACAACCACGACCAGAAGCGAGCGGATTCCGCTGGCATAAAAGCAGGTGGAGCAAAGGACACATCTGAGCCGGGTAGCATCGCGTTGAATAGAAAATCGAGGTGGGTCCAACTAGAGGACTTGGGAGGCCCCATAGAGCATACGCATGGATGTGGAAGAGGAAGAGAGTCCGGAGAGGGGATAATCCGGCTCCGATGTCGGCCTACAGCCCGTGTGGCTCTGATTAATCCGGCTTGCAAGAGACGAGGAAACGCGTGCGCATGCGCTGTAACGCGCCCCGTCCCGGCCTTTCCCCTTCGAACGCCTGATTGGGATCAAAACACATGTCGCCGGGGACAGGCTGTCTGGCCTCGTGCCTAAGCCGTAGTCGCAAGCGTGGACGGCATAACGTGTAAGTAGGCTTAATGGAGGCACGAGCGACCCGCGCCCCAGCCCGATGACCAGCGCGCTCCTTAGCTGCTCGCTGATCTTAAAGATAAAACGTGAAAAAAAAAAAATCGGTTATAAGCATCGCATGAACTAGGAGCTTCGTTTTGAGACAATTAAAGAGAAAACGCAAAGGAAAACGTGCTTGCCGAGTGAGGGAGAAATAACAAGCACTCGGTGCTTCGAACGAGGGTTTAGAGAACTGCAAACAAGTTCCGCGAGAAAATAAAAGTACGGCTGAACGCCGCTCGTGGAACGAAAGTGAAGCGGCAAAAGCGAGTTTACCATTCTACGCTAGTTATATAGGACGCACGTGCAGGCGTGTGCTCAGCCTGCAGCTTGGGCGCAATGCTCACAGCTTTCAACCGAGGCGCTAAGCAGCGCAGTCTCTCTCTCCACCGGTTCAGTTATAACACCTAACCAAACAACCAAGAAGTTAAGCGCTAAGTCCATAAGCAGTAAGCTGAGTTACCATTGAAAAACAATTGCCTCAACCACTCAAAGGTTGACTCGCAAAAAATACTCTAAAATGATGCGAACCAACACGAAAACCGCTGTAGTACTTAAGATGTGGGTGCAAACGAAGTAGAGGGTGCAAACGTCGCGAAACAGCTGACATCGACAAGTCCTCGGAGCATCGAGCGCTGCCACCCCCCCGGCTTGTGCCGACGTGAAAGAGCGATACAAAGTCTCGCGAGTGTGCTCACGTTCGCTGCGATTCCATAATTAACTCGCGGAAATGGACGATTAATGAACTTTTTATTCAAAAGAATGGGCTCGTAAGAAATTAGTGTTCACAAATCAGCTCCAACCGGAGGCTCACAAGGTCAATAGCCCTGGCCAATCCCTTAACTCATGGGTACGTTACAAGCTCTTGCAGGTCGCACCAAAAGAACAGCGATGAGCGTGAGTAATTTGTTTCGGCGGACAATGGTGGTTTTACGAGGACGTTTGATTTGCCGCAGAGCATTTTTGTGCGGGACGACGGTTCGCCAACGACAAGTACCCCCCCCCCCTCCCCCCCCCGTTTTCCTCCAACCTCCGAGAAGCGGAAATTTGTTAGACTTTGTCGTCTTTTCCGCGACAGGCCTTCTAATGCCCCAGTTAGTTCATGAGTACATCAAGGTCCACGTGCTTTCAAATGTTCTCAGAAGAAGGTACTAAATAGCCCGATCACTTCTGATGCCTGTTCCTGGAACTGCAATTTAAAGTACAACGCAGAATTCGGAAATGACAAAGTGTGTACAACAGAAACGTCCAACCACAACTGTATTTGTTTTGAGACACGTTTGCAACTCGCTGTGTATTCTTTCCGGCTGACAAAAAAAAAAAAGATCGCGACGCGGAAGCGCTTAACGCTTGAACTGTTTTTCCAAAATAACCCTCACAACTGTCGGAACGCGGAATGCGAGGCCTATAGAGAAGGATACATACCGGACGCTTTCTACTCGTCGACAGCGCCTAACCCGGCCAAGGCTGCACACAACTATACGTGCAGAAGGACGAAAAAGCGGAACAATCGTGCAGCGCGCTTCACCGACCACGCTGTGCAGTCGGAATGTGCGCTCGTTATTCGCAATGCCGAGTGCCGTCGGCGGACACTTGACGCGCAGCAGTCGGCGTAGTCGGAAGAGTCGGCCAAGCATAGCGCACGCTAGCGAGTGTTTACTCGTGCACGCATTCATTCATTTTTCCCCCTGTCCTGTGCTTTCACCCGTGAATAAACGTATTTACTTACATTGTAAATAGAACCGCGTGGTACACGCGTGAGATGTTTTGGGACAAACCACAAAACTGCGGAAGCGTTTTCATCGCGGCGTTCCCAAATACCTCCCCCTGAGCCCCTTTCTGTACCAGCAACTCGTGATGGACGAAAGTTGAGTGGATTCCTCCTCTTTTGGCGCTATTCGAACGACATCAAACTCGGGAGAAGGGGTGGGGGGGAGTCTTATTCTGTGAACGGTCGGCGGTCACGATTCCTCACACTACGATTTGAGGCATGCGGCAACTTTGCTGCATTATCTGATACATATTTTACTTTAGTGCCCGGCGATGGGCGTGAAACATCGGAAGCATAGCCTCGCGGTAACAAGAGCTCCACCGAGAACGCCAAACTAGTTAACTGCGCTCATATATGAACCCAATCCGGACCAATACGACACATACAAGGACCAACCCTGGACTTATATATGGGATCAATCAGGGACGAACACAGGACCAATATAGGACCAATACGGGAACAACACAGAAACCATATAGGACATCAGTACGTAATCAATGCGGGACCTGTATAGGACCAATACGGTACCTACATAGCTGACCAAAATGCGGACTACTGGGTGATACTTCGCGATCGACCGGCGCGAGTGTGGAACAGCAAGTTCGCAGCAGCGTTTGCAGGACCATATATACTGGTGGGCCAGATCGACGGAGCACCGGCGAAAGCACGCAGAGGCGGCTGGAAGTTTAGACTTGATTTTGGTAAACTGCGGAACCGGGGACCTGCACACATTTTAGGCGGTCTACCGAAGCTGCATGCATGCGGAACTGAAGGAAGTAGAAGTGCCACTCGACAAGCTCCAGTGCTCGTTATGGGCGGCGAGCATCCTTTCCTGTGGTACACGGACGAAGAGAAGGATGCACCGATGTTTCTCGCCAAACACAGAGCGACGCACAGGACTCGAAGGAAAAAAAAAATAGCTTGGTCCCGAAGGATAATTCACTTCAGACTGGCACTGACTGAGGGAGATCCAGGAGCAGCAACAACACCGTTTTTACAGGTATACGTTACACGTACCAGCAGAGATAATTTGTGCCAGAGTACGTATATCTTCAAGATGATTATACAAAGAGAATGTATTAACTTGTTAATGGCTGATTCTAAGCCCCTTGTTTGCGCCCTAAAAGGGAAGGCAGTTGGTAAATTCAAGTCAGACATTCAGAACCTCGCTTGTGGTTCCTCTAAAATACACTGGTAGTGAAGAAAACACGGGACAACGCAAGGTCGAGGACGGGAAATCGAGAGATTGACACGACAGGCGCCTGTTGTGTCGATATTTCGCTGTTCTGTTGAGTAAACTGGAGAGGTAGCGTCAACGAAAACATGTTTTATAAATGAGGAGAGGCGAAAAAAAGGGGAGCGCCAGCTCTTTGCATAACGATAAATCGTACTTTATAAAACAGCACCGTCCCGCTCCGCGGGATACATAATTGTCCTGAGGACGACATATCGACACAGACACACGTTTTACACCGGTACAGAGAACCCATGTATGACAGTGTAGCGCCAGCATCGCGGACAGCGTCGAATGCCGCCTGCCGCCAACATATCAACATATTCCACGACCAAAAACAACGACAACCACAACGGCAAGGAGAGCGGGGCAACAGCGACGAGTTCCCCCCACTCCCCAAAACACTGCACTTCGTGAGACGTGTGTGTGTGCGCGAGTCGAGACAGAGCGCAATGTTTCGTCGTCTCGCAGAAATGAAAACGCAAGTACACATGAACGAGACCATCGTCTCCACTCAGCGAGCGGACGATGCGGGAGAGGAGGGGATGGGGAAGAGCAAGAGCAGGCGATGCGCGCGGAGGCTGCGGCGCTTGTGCGGGACCGTCAACGCAGCTTTCACGTTGGGCGCCAAAGTGGGCGACGATGGAGAGAAAGCACGCGATGCCGGCCTCCTCTTCGTCGTCGTGGTAGTCGTTTCGGCGACCGCTCGCATTCGCACTTCTTCCCCGCTGCAGCAGCGGCGCCGTCGCCTGTCTACAGGGTGGTGTGTGACGACGGAGGAAAGCTTCCACCCCCCGTTCCCCCTCGAGGGACCGGCGCTCTGTCGCCAGCGAAGGCCCCAGCGGCCAGCGTACACTCGGCGAGCGTCTCTGCGGGACACGGCCGCGACAGGGGAATGCTTTTGCACCGGGAGGCGTTCGCTGCGCAACGGAGACGACGAAACGAGTCACTCGTCGGCCGATTGTGTGCAGTGGGGGGCCGTACAACGGCCGAGCGCGAGCAAACCGAGTGAAGGAGACGCCGCGGACGAGGCTGCAGTGATCACGAGGCTTCGACGGGGTGGCGCCTGCCCGTCCGGATTTCGGTGTACGACGTTGCCACCGCGCAAGACTCTTTCGGCCACGGACAGAAATTAGCCCTGCTAAAGTTATTTTTTCGCGCTCTGAGATGAAGTGACAAACAGTGGTGGGTTGGCATTCAAATTTGCCCCTTACAGCCTCGAAGCGTGAAACGAAGCATTCCACAATCTGCAACCGGAACCGGGCATATATGCATTTTTCAAATCATGTCTCTCTCTCTCTTTCTCTCTCTCAGTATGCGTACGACGTACATACGTAAGGTGCGTCAGCGTACAAGTCGTGCGCGCGCGCACGCACGCAGTGAGAGAGAGAGAGAGAGAGAGAGAGAGAGAGAGAGAGAGAGAGAGAGAGAGAGAGAGAGAGAGAGAGAGAGAGAGAGAGAGAGAGAGAGAGAGAGAGAGATGTGACGTCTCTGTCCGCACAACATGATACTCGACACTGCTGTCATTCATTGGCCCACCGTGTCGGTTGCCCTAAGCTCCTCAAAAGAATTCTAAAATCAGTGTTCCGACATTTGCTTTGCAATACGTCATCTCAGCTGGTGATCGCACGACATCCCGCTGTGGGAGTTTTTCGTCGAAAGCAAACGTTTCATAACTATCCATGGGCTCAAGCCACACCGATGCCCGACCAGTTTGCACCGCTAAGCTCTGAAAAAGAGAAGTGTACACCCTGTTCAGCGGGGGTAGTTCGTTTATTTCTTGATATATATATTTTTTTAAATGAAAGCCTCTTTCTTAAGCGAACGATGGTTGAAACGGGAAGCTTTCTCTCATACAACCCGAGTCGAAGCCAAAATCCAAAATCCAAACTGCTTCGACCGTGTCAGAATGGCGCAATCGGATGGATGAAGGCGTCACAACGCGAGGGACCCGGGTTAGATTCCGACCACGGAGAGCGTCTTTTTCTTGAGGCGCTTTGTGTGCTTTTGTGGAAACCCATCGTGTAAGTTGGCTTTCCAGCAGCGCGTTCGGGCGAAACGACGGCACAAGTGTGGCGTAGAAGGGCTTATATTTAAAACACGAGCGCGTGAATCACAATACACCAAGCCTCTGTGTTTGAATCGTTTGGAGCAGGTACGGCTTATCCGGTACCGTGGAGGCATTTGGAATAAGAGAATAAACCGGACGAATACGCAAGACTGAAAAGATAGAGCGATGAAGTACAGAGAGCCACGCGCGGACGGCTGGTTCCGAAGCGGGACAGGTCCCGTTGGAGCTAGATCGCCGTGCCAGGCGACGGACGAGCAGTTGACAAACAACGGTTATTGATGATGCCGGCTGTCACGACGGTGCCGACGGGGATGATAATGGTACAACAGCAGCGGCGATAAGAAGCAGGGAGACGGGTTTAAAAGACAAGGGAAACACGCAGTGTCGTTCCTCTTGTGACGTGGCTGAGACGGTGCACCGAACTCGAGAGATCACAGCCAGTGCCGGTTGCGGGACGAAGCGCCGACGGACGAGTGGCCGACGCGCCAGTTTGGCCTCTCGGCCGCCCTCGGGGGAAACATTGGCGCCAATTTCCTGCTCCATTGGCCGCGCAAAGCCGCCCCGGCTTCCCCGCTCGCTCCTTCCCACCCCCGCACCCTTTCTTTTCCCGGCCCACCTCTTTAGCCTAATTCACGGCTCTGTCTCCCAGCTTGGCCGCTAGATGTATATAAATAGCACACATAACGGCGCTGCTCTGCCCCCCCTCCCTTTCCGCGTCGAGGGGTTCGGCTCCTTTCCTCTCCATTTGCTCCACGTCGCCGCTTGTTATCTCCTCCGGATCACGGATGTGCGGCTGTGTTAACGGGCAAAAGAAACGCTTCGTGCGCTCTTCTTGAAGCATGTCCTTCACACGGACGACTGGACGTTTCGTTGTAGTGTCCTTCATTATTTAATTTCATGGAAAGCAAACCAGGCGTCCCGGAGCAGCTGACGGGCCGTGCAAGACAGATAGTGTGACGGCCGCCGCTGCAGGATTCGACACGCACTTCAGAGGAATCTCGAAGCCGCGTTTTGAACAAACCTGGAAGATGGAACTCATTTCGGGTTTTTTTTTTTTTCTGTCCATTGTCTGCTGGAGACCATCAAATGAAAAACAGGCATGGGAGAGAGAGAGAGAGAAAACATCTTTATTTGTCCTGCAAACGCGACGCGGCCTCACGTCGTGTCAGCCGGCCACTCGGCTTCCGTCACCTACTCATGCCTACCCCCGGGTGGGGGTGACACTTTCGGGCGTTGAAGCTCGAGGGCGTCCGACACTTGCTGGACGGCCATGTGTTGTATGACGTAGTCTTTGCACGCCGCCGCACTGACAAGGTAAGGCGGGAACGTCTCTGCTGCACTGGCCTCGCTCGGGTGTCTTCTGCAGTCCCACAGGATGTGGGCCGCCGTGGCCCTGTCCTTCTTGCACATCACACACACATCACTGGGGTACACCTCCGGGCATATGTGTTTAGCTATTACTGGCGTCATCAGCGCACGTGTTTGCAGCTGCCTAAACACCACTGCTTCGCGTCGCGTCAGCTTAGGGTGGGGTGGGGGTAGCGTCCGGCGGTTAGTCCGGTACCACTCCAGGGTGTCCTTGTAGGTGGTGAGTGGCACCACCTCGTCGTCTTCCTCCGCCGCAAGTTGGGGGCTCGGGCTCGCGCCGCGGCTGGTGAACGCGCGTGCCGCCCGGTCCGCCTCCTCGTTGCGGTTCTCGCCCGTGCTCAACGGGCCGGCGTGCGCCGGGAACCACTTAATAGTCACCGATGATCGTCTGGGGTGTAGGGCCCCGCACACCCTCACAACACTGAGGGAGACACTATTCGTAGCGTAGTGCGAGATCGCCTGTCTAGCGTCACTGATGACTGTGGTGCACTCTGGGTTCGTAAGGACGGCGCAGGACGGCGCGGACGGCGCGGAGCGAGCCTCGCTCCCGCGGGACGTGCTCCGCAACCTCCATGTGCCACCCATCCCCCGGCACATGCATCCTGAGCACAATCAGGAACGACGGCTCGCCAGAGCCAAGGCACTCACGGCGACACACGCGATGGACACCGGAGCATACTACGTGGACGTAGCCAAGTACCCGGACCGGCCCAACACGTACGCCGCGGCAGTGGTAGCAGCCACCACCGGGGCGCTGTACACGGCCGGCAGCGTCAGGGCCAAGAGCACGGACCAGGCCGAAGAGATGGCGATCGCATTAGCCCTTACGAACAGGCATGGGAAAAACCCGCATACCTGATAACTCTGACAGCACAAGAGCAACCGACTTTTCGGTAAAACTTAATCGGCGCTCTCTCGTGTCGTGGCCGTTCTAAGCACCGCCGCAAGCGCTGGAGCCAGCTCACATTTATTGGGAATCTTGAGTTCCTTCAGACATGCCTTCGGGCAGTCTAAATCAGACCGTAGCGCTTGGCGACCCTACTGCCAGTTTTAGGCTGTATTCGACAGACAGTGCCAAAACAACAACCGTACGGAACACGGCCTCCACCAGGCGGGACTACCGAGTCGAAAATGACAAGAAACATTTCTGTAGTTTGTGGTATTTTCGCGTGTCGTACTGTCGTCTTGTCGTATTCTTGTCGCATCGTGGTTCTGATGCTCTGTCGTGTGTCGTATTCCTTTCCTAATTTTGATATTTCGTCGTGCCGAATTATTCCTGTCTTGTCGTGGTCCTGATGTTCCATCAATAGTAGCACATTGTTTGAATGTTATTGCCCATTGTGAAGAGTAGCGTCAATGGCAGTTCTGTTGAGACTTCAGGAATCTTTGTCCTTGAGAAAATTGACTTTGCCGTTACTACGAAATAAGTTTCGTAACAACATATGGCTTTGTCGTAACAACAAGACTTCTGTTGCCACAACAACGTTTTTTGTCGTACGGCACGAATTCTTGTTAGGTTTTTGCGGTATTCCTGTTGCGATTTTAGATCAACTAGCCCGTCAGAGTGCTTTGATGATATTAGATTGGGTGCGACCAGCTACAATGCATGACTGGAGTGGAGCGCCTCAAAGCTGAACCACTTCGAAAGAAGCTTACTGTGTACCCTACGGTCGAAAGCCGTTGCGAAGCTACGCCCCTGCCTTCAACCCGCAAGGGCCCACAAGAAACGATCCCGCGTCGTCGGCAAGGAGGCAGGGCATCTCCCGAGCTAAGAAGTTGCTGACTCGCGCAAGCACAACGCGGCGACCCGCGAAGGTGGGAGGATAAAAAGAGTAACGTGCCCGCTGAGCGAGTCAATCTCCCCGGGCTGTGTAAACGGCTCGTTTCCTACGCGCAACGGAAGAGCTCTCGGATTGTGGCAACAAGCAGCACGTCCGCGAGCGAGCAGAGATGCGCGCACGAAATGGACTCCGCTGCAGAGAAGTGCTACATCAAAGGGGGACAGCCCTCCTCAAACACCAACACGGTAGGGGAGCAAAAGAAGTTCCACAGGAGTCTTTCGGAGCCAGCCGCTCCAAAAGAAGGAACTAGAGCTGCTTTTCCTCCGAACCCGCGGTTCAAGCTGCGGCTTTCTGCGGCTGTTGCTCTTGCTGGTTCCGCTGCCATCCTGGTGTTGACACGAGCGCTCACTCGATCACGATCGCGGGGAGAATGCCCCCTACATCCCTCCGGTTCTCCTGGCTGGAGAGGGGCTTGCCCGCACCGCTTCAGGCGCGGGTTGTGACAAACAGAAAGATCTGGCCGCCCCTGAAATGGCAACAGCCGATTCGCAGCGAGCCTTCCCCTAACGCGAATGAGGCTGCTGGCACAACGCTGACACGGCAAAATTTCAGCACGCACGCACGTACAAACAGACAAGGTAGGGGGGGGGGGGGTAACTGGACGGGCAGTATGCTTCCTTGAATGTGATTACGACTATACGCAGGTCAGAAGAAACAAATACACAGCTAGGTCAGGGCAGGAGAAGACAGGAAGCAGGGTTCGGTGTCATGGCTGACCGGAACGGGGTTCTGCCCTTTAATGACATGATTATGTGCACGATGATGATGATGGGGATTCAACAGCACACACCCGACGGAAGGGATTCACCAGGTCAGAAGAAACCACAAATCAGAAGAACAGATCAGATCAGAAGAAACCACAAATAAACATATTTAGATCAAGAATGAAATGTATGTCTTCTCGCTTAATTGTATGCAGTCATGCGCTACATGTACATACAGTTAAACACGGATATATCGAACACGGATATATCGAATTATTGTCTATATCGAACAGTGCAAACATCCCCTTGAAAATCCCATGCAAAAGTATAGGGCTGTTCTGCGCGTGTATCGAACTCCTGATCATGGTCAAATTAGATATATCGAATTCCGCGCCGAAGGTGCCCCTGCAAGTTCGCTTCCTCTGATGGGGTGGAGTTGATAATAATGTTGACTCATCGCAGGAGCTGCCTGGCTTGGTGAGACAGAGGCGGCGTCCGCGGCATTATGTCGCTTCGATGGCCTTCAACAGCTATTTTCACGCTAGCACGAAGGGCAGCTCCATGATAGCTATAACAATGATAGTGGTTGAGGTGAAAGGACATAAACGAGCAAAAAAAAATTGACCGGAGGCACTCTTTTTCTGTGATTGAGCTGTTTGGTGGCTCGTGCAGGGGGACCGATGCGGCGTTGTATATTTGTTTTGTCCAAGGCATTCATTTCGGAGCAACGAAGGCGGGAATTCGTCGGGTGCAGGCTGCTGAAAAGATGTTGGTTGAAAAGGCGTTCGGATTTCCTCGCAGTAGTTTTGAGAGCGATGCACGCATCAACGTTGACGTAAAGGCGAATGCAGCACAACCCGCCTCGGCTATTCCGGAGTGTGTCGGGTGCAAAGCGACTTCGTTGCACGCCTCCAGATGGGGGAGGTGTTCGGTTCGGATACTGAAGATAACGGCACTGAGTGCCTGACAACGTTTCCAACCACCTACTGCAGCCGATGTTCCGTCAGCGCTATTCGCCTCTGTTGTGGCACAGTGTACAGCGTTGATTTTCTCATTTGTGCGTGTTCGTAATCTTGTAGACAATTTGGCGAACTTTACGACGCAGAAGAAAAAACAAGCGAAGCTCAAAGACATTTCAATGATAAATAAAGTGCGGTGGTCATCATGCTGTGGTTAGGATTTTCCGTGCATTGAGGGACAAAACGGTAAACTACCGTTTTCCACGACTTCATAAAACTCTCATTGATGTGCGGAGTTGTCAGATAATCTTCAGATAGGCGTATTTTATATATCGAATTATCGATATATCGAATTCTTTCGCGATCCCCTTGGAGTTCGATATATCCGTGTTCGACTGTACGTGTACGAGCGACAACGATCCATGCTGGCTACTCATACAGCTGAGTTTGCAGCCGACGTGTGCACTTAAGAATCGAAACCAAGAAGTAATACCAGAGTCCAAGCATTGAAGGACTCTGGTAATACTATGCGCCACCCCAAAACGTGCCGCCATCGTTACGTGCGTGAGCGTTTTATTCGCGCAAAGTTCCCACACAGGCCGCCAGCCATGCTCGCCTTAATTGCGTTCCACAGGAAAATGAGGATTAATAGGTTTTGGCTGCTTGTAACAAGCGACCTTGACATATCCTCTCGGTATAACGGAAGAGCTATGATATAACGAATGACTACTCGTAAACAGCACCTTCACAGGCGCGGTGTTGGTTCACCCTGCGTTCTCATTCCCATTCATTTCATTCCCAGGTGTGGAACACAGCGAGAAAGTGCCAAGAATTTTGCAAAATCATGTTTGCCCCCCCCCCCCCGAAGCCAAGTCGATCAATCGCCCACCCCTAGTGGATAGTGCTTCCCATGGTCTGGATTATCTTTCTCGAGCGACGAACCTCGCATGGGGTGTGCGTGGCTAAAAGCCTTCTCGGCTTGTGTGCCAGAGTTAAGTGACTTGCTGTTCGTCCCCGCGAAACTCACAAATAAACTCTTTTATAACCTTGACGTATTGCTGAGCTCTTCCGCTCTGCACTACCTTCGGTGCATGGCCGGACTTCTTTTTTTTTTTTTTTTTTTTGTCCGCTTGTGCCTCCCTGTTGCGGCGAGTAAAACAAGCCACTCCTCGTTCATAATAAGCAGCGCTTCAGCGCCAACTACTCGAACAGCGCTTCAATTTTCCCGACTTTTCAACACCAGCGAGAAATCGCCTCACAGGCGCCTCGGAGAACCTAACCGGCAACGCGGGAAAATACCCCAAACGAGCAAAAACGTCCACGCCGAAGCACCATCTGCGTACACACAGCGCTCCCTGCGTCTTTCGGCGCCTCCTAAAGCAAGCCCAACTGACGCGAGCCGTCGTTGCACGCCTCACAAGTCCGGCCCATACTCGGCGATTTCCGAAGCTTCGCCGCAGCGCGCGAAGCCGGAAGAAAAACAAAGCGAGCGCCGGCGCCTCGGACGTCCTTTTTACGTTTTTTCCCCTTCAGACTAGAGGATGCGGAGAAGCGCCCGCAACAAGCGGGACCCCTTCTTTCCGCCGCGGCGAAGACGCTCTCAAAACAAACGCGCCGCCGAGGCGTTTATCGGCAGCGACTCTCCCGTCCCCATCCTCATCCTTTTCCTATCCGACGAGAAGACGCTGCCGCTCGTGGAAGAGGAGAGTGCGCGGGAAGCACCCCCTTCAAACGCTGGCTTTTTTTTTTTTTCGGGGGAAAAACAGCTTGGTGCAACGCTGTTGAGAGATCTCCAGCCTCTTCCATCCAATCAACACGACGGGGATGCTGCTCTCTGCTGTCACAAAAACAGCGTAGAAAGTAAGGGGGGGGGGCAAAAAAAACTGTCTGAGAACACAGAGCTTTTCTTTGCTGAGATTAAAAACGTAAAGCGCGGCGAGTTGGTTAAAGTTCGCCGAGATTGCAACTGCAACAACAATAAAAAGGCTCTGAATGAAAGACTAAATCAAGAAGTGGAGCCTACAAAAGACGGAAACGCCGGGAAGTTAAGGGACGTGGACTTCAGTACATCGCTTATATCGCTGCTGTACAAAGGAAAATGAGAAAAGCGAAGTAGTATTTCTAAGGAACGCGGGTGACAGTGGAAGTATTGCAAATGCTTAGTGCGACGACACTGGTTTATCTTATGTTACGCTGGAAACAGCCGAAAAAAAAATACCGCTAAAGCACAGTATATTCACCACGATACTTCCGTTTCTTTTTTCTGACGCAAGATTACCAGCAAGACCGCTTCCCTCACCGGTTGCTCCACGTGAAAGCTTTGTACGTGTCGACAGTAAGTACCTGTAATCCGTAGCCAGCAGTCAATAAAAATATGTGCCCGTCAAATCCATTCTCCGCCATCTCGGGTAAGCCACACCACCTGGCGAACGAAGACATCGTCAAGTAACTGCTGCCCTCACCCAGACTTTACCAACCAATGCATCAAAGCATTATCCGTCACGGCCGGTATATCTCGAAGGAATTGCGCCATCTAATCCAGCACCTCGAACTCTCTGGCTGGAACGGCCTCTGCCGAATAGCCGGGCATTACCTTCTGATTGGCAGCCCGGCCTTGCAATGTCACACAAGCCAATATTCACAGCCACCGCTCCACATCGAGCTAACGTCGCACTGCTTTTATCTGGAACGCCGCTCAAACTACTTGTCTTATTTGTATACTTCACAAATTCCTAGGTTTTGGAATAAACAATGTCTTGTTGCCAGTGCCCAGCACTTTTCCCTCCTCGTTGTTCCTACACTCTACGTACGTTAATGATCCGTATTCATTTTCGGGTCAACCCAGGACGAGCCTCTCTCAGGCCCAAACGTGTTTCAGTGTCACCTATTCCTTGCCCTCTAACCATCGAATGCGCCATCTCCTCGACCCCTCCATCAATCTCATAACCTTTTCCCTCCTTCATCGAGTTATCTGCCCCAACGCGAAGCTATCCGCTTATAAACTTAACGGGGAATTTCAGCTGCTCAGCTCTCGCCGGCCGGCTGAACGTAACTCGCGGACCGGCTACAAGTCGCGCAGCGCTGCGCGAACAGGGCAAACGGAAAAAAGAAGACAACGCAACAGCGTTCCGTAGGAGCGGCGCCCCGTGAGAGGCGCAAAACGCGCGAGGCAATAAGCGGCGCTTTCAACAGCGGCTCCCGCTTCAATCCTATTTAGCAGCCACGTGCAGGCGCGCTTGGGGGACCGAAAAAGAGGCGAACTGCGGGAAGAGAGAAGAAGTCGCTCTTCTTGGGCAGAGTTCGTCGAACTTTGGCCAGCCGACGGAGAGTGGCTTCCAGGTTCGCCTGACTCTCTTCAACTTTGACCTTGGAGACCCGCATGGACCGCTGGCGAAACGCAAGCTGCTGACCAAAGACAAGGGCGGCGGATGTGATGCGGAGGCGGAGGAAAGAAAATGATGCGGAAGGGAGGAGGAGCAGGCAATCAGAGGCTAGAGCAGGTTGCTTGTGAACTAAGAGCTTTGTGAGGAGGTACACAAAATGATGGGGTATGAGTGGTCTGCGGAAAAGAAACAGAAACTATGCGGCACACAGTGTTAGAATGCGAGGGTATCCATCTAAATCTACACGAGGGAAATATTCGGCTTCCAGAAGCCCTAGGATTTAAGGGTAGCACAGAGGGGGTTAACTTCAAGAATTTCGAAGCGACGAAAAGAAGATTAGAATGCTGGTAGACGAAAAGCAGAGAGGGGAATATTGCCTAGGTCTGAAACAGAAAAAAAAAAAAAAAAGTATTTTGTGTCTGCCCTAAGAGCAGCGCTCATATAGTATAAAACATAGATATATTAGTTTTTTTTTTTGTAAGATGACACGTCATCACCCCACTACAAAGAGGATACCACTAGAAACCCTCATAATCGGGACTCGAACAAGGGGACCCACACGGAATTATCGAAATGTTTGTACGGATATCTCCGTCTCTGTGCCTTGTTCTGACACACCTCGTAGTTTAATGAAACGAAGAGCTAGGAAATGGATCGAAGGCACAGCTTGAAAAGGTGTCAGTCCTGGAATGCCACAGGAAGCATCCAAGCGGGACGGGGTACAGCACTTGGAGGTTAACTTTGCAAATGCCACCGAATAGTTTCTAGCAATGTAAAACAACCGACATAAAAAAATGGGTCTATATGCCTCCGTTGTACCATTATAGCAGGATTTCAAATGACATCGTCTAATGCGGTCTTCAGGCTCGCATTAGCCGCCTTGTGTATCATAATGGTTATAAAGAAGCATAAACAAGAAGAAGCATCCTAATAATTCATGAATAAGAAACAATTACCTAGTGCACGCACTAACCTATTTCATTAAAAGCGTACATTTTCACTTTTTCACACCAAACGTAGCCATGTCCTTAAGAGGCTAATCATAGTATAAGCGACCAGCACCTAACTGGTTTGAACATAAATGGTTTCAACTTGGCCTCCCAAATGTATTGTTTTCCTCTCTCGTAGATTAAATCTCTCAAATGGAGATCGTCCGTGTCACTGAGTTCACTTTAAAAAATGACCTTGCGATTTCATTAACCACGTATCTCCAGCCGGGTTTGTCTAACACTTTCGTAAACCACAGGCGCGAGCCAACCACTCTAGTAGATTAACAATTACTCCGCATTAGCATTCGCCGGTGAACGCGCGAACTCCCAGAGCTGACGTTGCTACCAACACGCAGTGGTGGCAAGCTGTTTCAGCTCGACTAAGCGCAGCCCTCTGATCGACTGTGTACAGCAAACACTTTTAAATGCCGAAGGAATCCTACGCTATTCTTTATCGTCCAAGCTTCCATCGTTACACATCTCAGAGCTTTACGAAGAAAGTTTCCGTTCGTCTCGCTGGGGAGGCTAATGGAGAACGAAAATACCGTCTTTGAGTGGCTAGCATGATGTGGTAGGGAGGCATTATCATCTCGGAGGTGTTGTCAAGGCGACGCGTCGGACCGTATTGCCTCCCCCACCCATCCCGCCTTCTCAGCCAGCCAACGAGGCGTGCGCGCCAGGTGTCCGGGCCTCCGGACACTTGACCTCCTCGAGCGGAAAGCTCAACCGCGGAAAGCTCATCTCACCCTCCCCCGTTTCCCGCCCCCTTCCTCTACGTCCTTCCGCGAGGGAAGGCCTTTAGAAATTGCCGTCTGCCGAAGAAGCCGCGTGTCACCCAAGCCGTTCTGCGGGCTGAACGGACTGAGATTGCCGGGCGACCTTCCCTGCTGCTTTTATTTTCGCAAGAGAGAAACTCAAGCTATGCGCGCATTTATTAGGGAGCTAGTTGTCTCACCGAAACTGGAACGACGGCTCAGCTGCGCGTGCCAAAAGTGCGTTTTGTTCACTGCGGCGCCAGCCCTCATTCATTAACACGAGGCGTAGCCGATGTTGGCGGAACAAAACAAATCCACAGCGCAGCAGACATACACAGAGTAGGATTGGTAAAAAGTTAAAGAAAGTGCTAGTAAAATAAATGAGTTCAATCAAATCAATTATTCGATTCATCAATCAACTGGACCGACCAATAATTTTCAACGCTAATAACTTTAGCTGATGCGGAAATACGAAGCCCTCGTGAGAGGTCATACCTCTTCTTTTTTCCTCGTTTGAATCACCCATAAACGCAAGCCGCAAACGAACAGGCGTTAGCGAACAGGCTTAGCTGTGGCCGGTGGTAAAATGTTACTCAAGGATCTCTCTTCCTGCGACGCACTGTGCAACGCCGTGACTTGCACTTGTGCTCAGGTCCGCATGTTTCTCAGTCACAAAGGAACAAGTGTAATGGCATCGCAATTAGATTTTCCGTATGGCCGGGGTATAAAATTATTCCTGCCAACACGAAATTACCCTAGCCAGCTGCCAGTGAAGCAATTTCCGCCCAACTTTCACTGGTCACTTGCCACTGTAACGTTATAGCGGTCGGCCAAATGGTACTGGCAAACGCAAATGCGAGAAGACCCCTCCCTCTAGGTCGCTCCTGTAAAGCGTGCTCCCCCGTACGCACCACTGCCAAGTGGTGAAGCTTCGCCAATCAAAAGAGAGGGGACCGAAAAAAAAGTCACGCTCCAATTCATACCATTTCTACAAGAGACCACAGAGACGAAATTGAGCAAGCAGAAAAACGGTCCAAATACAGGCACAAGATGTGCGGAAAGGAAAAGAGAGACGCAAAATAAAGAAGCACCGCGGAACTGTAAAAGAGCGCGAACAACCAGTGAACCGACAGAATTACTCCACAAAATTAAACTAATGGTAAACCTTTTTAACAGCAACGGGAACAAACAAAAAAAAAAAAAAACGCGGACAGCCCCCTCCATCTGCACCCCATGTGCCAGTACTGCAACCTTCCCTCTCCACCCACCACAAAGTCTTCGCTCGCCCACACAGCTCACATTGCCTCAGTTGCTGCAAACCCCACCCTTGGACAACGAGAGACCGCACTGGCCCAATCATCGCCGGAAGAACAGCAAGCCGTCGTGTTTAGAGATTTGGAAGCAGTGCGGCATCGCGGCCTCCTGGACCGAGGAGGCTCAATTCACCCCCTCCCTCCCTACTCTCCATTTCTCGTCAATAAATGTCCATCACTACTACAATGAAATAAAACTATCCACCATGACTTGCAGCGCTTCGACAATATACCGAGCAAGATTTCACTAACACTGATGTCATCTGAGCAGCAACACGATAGTATCGCTACGCTCCAAAGGAAAACACCACTTAGAAAAAAATTGTTTCACGCTGTGAACGAAATCACCCTGCCCCCCTCTAAATCCTATTGATGCCCAAACCGTGTGAAACTGCAGCCAAGTGACTCAGTTAGAACAAGCAGAACCGGTACATGTTGATGGCGGGACACGAAAACGGCACTGCGTGCGATTTCGTGGTACGATGACGCTGCGAACAAGACGCCCCCAGTTCGAGCCAAAGCAGCTGATGTCGAGGATTTATCAAATGGGAACGTACGAAAATAAGAAAACACAGCTGCCCAGTTACGCGTTCTCACGTTTCCTGCTTTCCTACACCACCGGCGCCACCAGTTTCGAGAAAGCGGACATGATTGCGATAAAAGCAGAAGAAAATGAGAGGGGAAAAAAGGGGGACGACGAGGAGAGCTCTTCCCATGCGGCGTTCATCCCGGCGTTAAGCCCTCCTTGATCCGCGCCTCTTTAGGAAAGCACTCGGCAGATCGTCGGGCGATGGGCAAACAGTCGCGAGTGCCGGTCATCGGCCCGCATCGCGATCGCAGTTACGCCGAACGACACGGCGTCGACGGGAAGAAGCAGGCACTGAAGCATTCGGGTGTCTGGCCCAAGGCTGAGCGCTTGGGATGGTCGCGGAGGCTGACGGGAATTGAGTTATCGCAACGAACCCGTTGCGATACGTTACCAACGAACCCGCACTGTTACAACGAACCGTGTAGCACTTCAATCGAACTTCTACACGGCGTCCACTGCAGCGCATAGAGAATAAGCCGCCTTCGCTTTTAGGGAATTACCGCTTATAACGAAGCAAGTTTCCAGTATTGTGGGCTTCGTTATAACGACGGTACAACGTGCCTTTGAGGAGGCTGCAGCGATCCGCACTGCGCCGTCACATGGTCCTGGTAGGTTTTAACCCTTACACAAGCCGGAAGTCCGCGTGAAAACAGAAGAGAGATAAAAAAAAGATGCCAACAGGTAAGCAGGCCACGGAGATATACAAAGAGAACGCAAATGGGCGACGACACTGGGGAGATTCGGGTGAGAGCGCGGGAAACGGGAAGCCTCAAAAACAGCGCAGCGTCCCGCGGGGCGAGTGAAACGAAAACAAAGGGACTTTAATGGGAAGGAAGAACTCGCGAGCGGAACGGAGCGGAGGGGCTGGGAACCGTGTTTTCATTGGGAAGAAGACAACGCTCGGATGGGATGGTCGTGAAACAGTTGGAAGGAAAAAGAGAAGACGAGGAGGAGGAGAGTTCAAAAAGCACCCGCGAGGATTAAGGGACAGAAGGCAAGAAAGCGGCCCGGCGACACTTCGGAGGAAGAGAGATAAGGAGAGAGGGAGGGAAGGAGAAGCAGCAGGCGAACGACAATCGCCGCGGCGTCTCCGGCTCGCGTTTTACGAGCCCGGGGCCTCCGCCGTGGGCTGGCAGCGCCAGTTTACGCCGTCAGGCTGGGAGGTGATTGCAGGCGGCACCGGAAAATACGACAGCGAAGGCTCGGCGACAACGGGGCGGCAATTTTCAACGCAGTGTTCGCCGCCGCCAGCACCCTTTATAAACCCGCCGATCGGTTCGGGGCCTACCGCTGGTCTCCCCCGCCTTCACACCGCAGCTGACGCCTGTTCGCGATAAAGGAAGAGGAGAGACGCATCCCTAAAGGAAGAGGAAGAGCATCGTTTCTACCCCTGCTTCCTCTAGGCCATTTGCCTCGTTGTAGCGCGTGTATACGGCCCCGGAGGATCAACATACTCGTACAGCGGCGGCCTGTTGATGCTGGCGGAGTCGGCTGTTAACGCAGCAGTTAGCCGCGCTGCGTGCGTGGGCGGAGAAGATCCCACTTTGCGCGGAAAGTGGCGTCGTAGGCAACGACGGCCGTGGCTGACGTAACTGCCGTTTAAGCTCGGCCCCGGTGGCAACGACGGCAGCGCGCTGCATGTGAGGCTACGCGGCTCCCTCTTTTTAATCCGGCGTAAACTGGAAGAGGTGCTTTTATGAGGACCGTAGATTTAATTAAAGTGTAAGGTTCACGAGGTTACGCTAAAACAATAATAAAAAAACTTCGGCGCATTAATGGGGGTAGGGGCCTCAAATAACGCCTAGGCGAGAATTGAAACAAGCTAGCTTTTTCCGATGTGTTATTCGAATCCTTGCGCAAGGAAGGCGCGTTACTTTTGCGCCGCTATAAAGCCGCCACCAAAACCGTCCGCGCTATGCACTGCGCGCCATGGTGACAGAGAATACGGCGTCCGTGGACGTGACGTGTAAAGAAACTCGGGCTGTGCAAAATGTCGTCCGGTTCGCTAGCTGCAACTACGACGGTTTCGTAACTACTTACGGTTTCGTAAGCTCGCCACGGACTGATGAAAAACGAACCACTGCGTCTAAAAAATACGCGACTAAATAATGAACAAGACGTTTTTTTTTCTTCCGCTGGAACAGTAACTTTAATCATTACACGTGGAGCAGTGTTGCAACTGCGGCTACAGGAAGAATAGAGCGCGGAAAGCAAGGGTCCCTCTTCCTCTCCCCATCTTTCACGCGCACATACAAGCACGTACGCATAGACAGATAAATGCCGGTCCTTCGAATTTTTCAAGGCAATACGGTACGCAATACTCGAAGTTTTACGCCGGATTCGTAGAGAAAAGACTGATTTTTTTTTTTTTTGGGGGGGGGGGGGAGGTTGAGAGCAAATGATGGCTTATTCCCACCGCCAACCACCAGAGAGAGGTGAGGCAAGGAGAGGACGGTCGTCATCTTGCTTGCCATGCGGTACACTGACACTGCCCCCACTCCACCTTAACGGAAAACGGGGCCCCAGGCGCTGGCGTCGTGATACCGCTATACACTTAATCCCGATAGTTTCGTGGGAGACGGCGCGCTTAGCTGAGCCCCTGTCGACAAGCTCGTGAACAATTCGAGAACAGATTGATTGCAGGGTTTCAACCAACGCAACGCAGACGACGAGGCGCACCGCAGTGGAGGGCACCGGATTAATTTGGACCACCTGGGGATCTTTTAAGTGCGCCGAAATCTCGTACACACGGGCGCTTTTGCTTTTCGCCTCCATCAAAAAAGCGGCCACTGCGGCCGGGAATCGAACCCGCGTCCTTGTGCTCAGCAGCACAACGCCTTAGCCACTGAACAATTTCAGGAGACGGCAAGTTATGTTTTCCCCCTGATTCCTAAATCGCTATGAGGCTAAACCCAATGAACGCTGTCGTGCAAAGAAAAAATAAACGACCCTCCGCGAAGCTCTAGCTGAGTAACAAGCATGCCACGTAACATGAACAAAAAACAGGATGGAAAGTTGGGCGAGTTGATGTTGATTCATCGTGAAAACATGCACGGAAAAAGACGTTGACCAAGAACGAAATACACAGTAAGACGCGCTGGATTGAAACCTTACCTGAAACTGAAAGAACAGCACAGGCACAGGCGCGCGCACACGTGCTATGCACGTGTGTTTTTGGATACCTATATTGTTTTTTTTTTAAGTTGAAGTAGCGCATACCGTAAATGAATGCTGGTTTTCATTATTGGAGCGACCTTCTTCGTCTGCATCTCCCGAAAATTTGAGGTGTCTGTGTGTGAACTGGGCGAGTTTGACCCCCCCCTTCTACGCACACATAAAATAAGAACAAGACACAGGAATAACTCAAAACTTCGTGTGGCTGCACGAACTGTGAGTTCATTGCGAACGAGAGAACGACGATTACACTTCTCTTCATACTTTGCGCTGTGCCGCACTTCGATGGAACCATAAAGGTGCGCCTCTGGTGCAAAATTGAACGCGAGGGTACCGCTGAGTAACATCGGAAACAGAGAGCTCGACGCGTTACGTGCACAGCATTTGAAAGCACCGCCATGGAAAACTTCCACAGCGAGACTCAACCACGCGTGGGCACTTGCACTTTAGAAGACTACTTGTATAAAAAGTTCCAGCGTGTTGTGAAATATTCCCCACGTATTTAGTATTTATGATAAAAGCCTGCAGCGGGCAAAATATTGATTAGGAAATGTTTCCGCTCTAGGACCCTGAACGCACTTGATGCAGCAAATTGCTGCGCATGCGCAGCCCGTTATGCATTATCTGTCTTTTCCCTTTGTTTTATTTTTGCCGTTTTTTTTTTGTGTAAAGACACACCGGCAGCGCCATTCAAACTTCCTCTGTCGGCAAAATGTCAACTAAGGTATCGCTAGAGCCACTAGCGTAGCTTATTCAGTGGCTCTAGGTATCGCAATGCAAAAACGGCTAACGCTGACGATGGTCGACGACGACTCTAATGATGAGGATGTCACAATTCTTTCGACAACTTGGCCCATCCCCCAGTGGGTATGCGCCATGATTCAAGGGTCCAACCAACCAACCAACCAACCAACCAACCAACCAACACTCCGCCTTCCTCGCGCTTAAGCACATGCCGGTGCTTCTTTCGTTCGGGGCCACATCCCTGGGGTTTTGTCAGAGGGATTATTGCGGCCATTCACGCATACATATCAGAGACCAGACGCATGTCCTGCTAACCCGGTCAAATTTTTTTAGCATTTTCTCCCAAAAATGACATCATTCACTGATTCATCTTTACATCTATTATATAATTCGGTAACCGTTTCCCGAATCCCTACAGGTTGATTATATAGGGCCATGAGGTGGTCGTTTTAGCCCCAAAAAGCCACCCCGTTTCTAGGCCAATCCCCCACGTGGAGATGTGCCACTAGAAGAGGAACAACAACAACAACAGCAACAACAAAAGCCAGGGTGCTGGCCTGCATAAAAATTCTCATTTTGCTCTGTATACATGGTGCCGTCAAACTGCATTCTGCAATAAACAGGAAAAAAAAAAAGTGGAAGAAAAATCTCTTTCTCCAGCTCCTTTAATGTTCTCACGTAGGACATGCTCCGGAGGCGTGTAAAATTACACGGCGCACGCCCGTCACGCTGCTTTGATGGCTCGCTTCTGTTACAAGCTCGTTCCGCAACCTCGAGGAAATAAGGTTAGCGAGAAATTTTGGCCCTTGACGCGTCCCATTAATACGCCCCGTTCGCGGGGCCATAAATTATGTAACTGTTGACGAATAGTCTCCCTTTTTTGTGTCGAGAAGCCAGCTTAATCACGGCCTAATCTGCTTAATGGATGACTAAAGCCTCTTATTTTCTCCTTGCTTTCCCCCCATTTATCATGCCGGGCCAAAGCTTCCACGAAGAACGGTCAACACGGTGGTTGTACTCTTTTGAGGTCACACCATCGGTAGACACCTTTAGCCCATCGCCATCGTAATATGACCATCATGACATCCCTTCAGGAAGGCACGGAGTCCAGGGTATGGGCGCAGGGGTAGGAGTGTTTGAGGGCCAGAACACTGCGCGAAACCCCCGTGCGTCTTCCTCCCCCTCCACGTAGACAAAAGGTCGCCAATACGAATTCTGCCACCCTCTCTTCACCACGAATTCTCAGATTGATTGGTCGTGGGGTTTAATGCGCCGACGCAACACAGGGGATGAGGCGAACCGTAGTGGATGGCTCCGGATATAATTTTGACCACGTGGGGATCTCTAAGGCGCGCCGAAATCTCGCACACACGGGCGTTTTGGCTTTTCGCCTCCGTCAGAAAAGCGGCCGCCGCGGCTGGGAATCGAACCCGCCACCTCGTGCTCGTCAGCGCAACGCCTTAGCCAGTGAGCCACCGCAGCGGGTGACTTCTCAGAAACAAACCTCTAAAAACATTCCGGTAGCACCGCGGAGGTCCTGTATCTTTTATTGCCCCGCTGGCTTCAGCCTGAACCTTGAACTTCTTTGTCCTAACGTCGTTCTTACATCTCTAAATACATCGCATATCATGTCTGCTGAAAAAAAAAAAGTTTTTATCACCATCATCATGTAAGTGCTTGTTTATTCGTTGTGACAGGACAGTTTAGCAATTACACCGTATGCCCTGCTACGTTCTCATATTTTTTAAGGAAGTTGGAGAAGCAAGGCCAGCCAATGGGCCACCTTCCAGCATCTCTTGTCTGTTGTTGGCTACATGCTGCTTGGGGTATTTGCGTTCAAATTCTTTGCTCGTGTAGGCTCCTCTATATCCCAAGTCACACCAATAAAGTTGACGTCTACACGTCAGCACGCGACAGCTGGCCGGGCCATCAACTTCTTTTACGCTAATCTCCAAATTAACCGATCAGTTTAATTTATTTTCAAGAAGCCAATAATTTCCAGATAATTATGCCATTGGCTGTGACCCAAACCCAAGCGCTCCGTCAGGTTACGGAAAGCTCCAATTATAAGCAGACCAAAGGCACGCCTATGTTCTGGGCCACCGCACCCAGATGGAATTAGGACAAACTGAAACGAAGGCATCCAAACACCTGTTAGTCTTGGCAGGCTTGAAGATCCCGCACACGACACAATGAAGACAGCAAGGGTGGGCTTACCTGCAAAAACAGGAAAGAAAATAGTGTTATACACGTGATTGAATGCTTTAACGCTACGACATGCTTTCGGACTGTTTTAACTGAAATCCTTTTTTTTTTTTGCACCATTCAGCTATTTGGTTCTTTCTATGGCTATGGAAAGGCGTCGTATCGTTACGAACTCTAGCGACACTGCCAACAAGTTATTGTGCGGAGATTATCTTTGAACACTTGCTTTTTGGCTCGCACTCTACCATGCCCTCCTTGCTGAAGTTGGCTTTGCTTCATTACGTCCTCAATTGCAGTGAATCCTCCTTTACAGGAAGTTTTCAGACAGGACTGCGCAAATTATTAGTAACGTCCCATTCAAAACTGTCGCTCTTGAAAACATACCAACATACAAAAACAAACTCCAGCATAGCAACGTACGCGTCGTCCTCACTAGAAAAAGTAATGTCGAACACAATGTGCTAGCAACGAACAGCGAAACAGGCAGCCGACAAAGCACGGCCTTTTTTAAGAGCACATTGCCGCGACCCAAAAGGGCGAAAGAACCAGCAGCGACGACGACATAGAGGCGTCAGGAAGCCGCCCCCCGAAATAATAAACCTGTTAATACCCGGCGGCTGGACGGAACAATAAAATGGGAAGGCAGCAGTCAGGCTACAGTCCAAAGTAGGCCCGATCCCGACAGCACGTCACGAGGGGCGCCATCAACTATACGGCAACAGCGCCCCCGACGTACATCTCCGAAAAAAAAAAAAAAAAGAAAAGAAAAGCATCGGGCCCAAGTTTACACCCTGAGGTCGAAAAAACGCCTTCTTCAGGCCGCCAAATGACGTCATAAACCAACATGCACAAATCATAACCCCCCTTTCTTTTCTCGCTCATCGTCAGCCTCTGCTTCTTTTCTCCTCCTCTGTTTTCTCTTCTTCCCCCCCTATTTCGTGTCAGCTTTATGGCAGCGGCCTGTCTTTATCATCCGTTATGAAAGGAGCGCCTGTTGGGATAAAAAATACCACGAGGATAGACGCGCGGTAGCGAAAAAAGGAGAGGGTGGGAGGAGGGAGTCGCAGCTTTAAAGGCGACGTAATGGCTTGCTCGCAGCAGCCAGTTGCCAAGAGCAAGTGACATGGAAAGGGAACCAACCTCACCCGCCTACTCACAAAGACCTGGTCCACCCTGCCGCTCTGTGTCCCTCCGCAAAACAAGAAACACACTCGGTGCTTTCAGTCCACCCATGTGCTAAGACGACACGCAACCACCTCCCCCTAGGCTCAAACCCCCCTTTCCCCCGGGCTTCGGTGGGAGTTGCGTCCCCCTGGGCTGCTAGCTTCCCCCCGCGGAGAGCAGCCTCTCCGGGGTGCGCACCTCTCCAACGTCAACAACGGAAGGCGCGGGGGCCGGGTTTACACGCAGTCGGCTCCGAGCTTGCGGCCTCGCTGCTTTGGCCTCGTGTCAAGCTCCTCTCGCCTGGCAAGTGACACCGCGCAATATCATTTGTCGGCTTCGCGCCGGGGCTTCCCTGAGTTTCCTTTTATTTTTAAGTCTCGGCACTCTGACCGTCTACTTCAGCACGCGAGTGCCACATGTCTCCCCAGCTTTAATGGAAAATAAAAGGATTCCGCGAGGTGCCCAGTTTTCTATTACTCCGCCGTCCTCTTCCGTCCTTTCCCTCTCCCTTCAGCGTTAAGCAAGAGTAAACTCTCCCTCTTGTTATTCGCTCCAAAAATCCTACCTTTTCGTTCTAGCGAAATTCTTTTCCCGACACGTCTTGACAGCGATGTGTGCCTACAGAGACTACAGTAGCCCGACCACCTGTTTCTTGATTCTTCGCCCCCCCCCCCCCCCCTTTGTTTTTTCTTTGCTCACAGATATTAACTCTGGTGGCACGGACACAAAGGAAACAAAGCGCAGAAACGGCAAAACGACGAGTTCAAAATGAAAAGCCTTGTTTTGCTATTGTTTGCAGGTCCACCGGCGTGGCACAGCAGGCGAGATGTGAAGTTCTTCCACCGTGTAGACTCGTGTCCCAAGCTTATGCGGTGGTTCTTCAAGCTTTCCGGGAGTATATAAAATACGTAGCCTTCACCGCGGTGTACCGCCTCCCGCCAGTGATCTGTTTTGAAGCGAGCCATTTATTCTCACCACCTACAGTTATTTTAAAGCTCAACAAAATATTTATAAAGCAATTGGTTATCAATCAATCAATCAATCAATCAATCAATCAATCAATCAATCAATCAATCAATCAATCAATCACTCAATCAATCCTTGATTTATAAATATTCTTCGACTATCATCTCTGGGAGTCCCGCCTGGGATTTCAACCTAGGAACATCCTGTAGTGTGTCTTTACCTACTCATGCATCATGCCCACTACGATTCAATTAAATTCTACACATTGCAACAGGCACATTTTAAAGCGACAGCATTACATGTATCAGAAGCGTTGCCTACATTCTGGGCATGCGTCGTCTCGCGACGTGCAGCAAAGCTCCCTACGACGGCCCCTGTTCCCTCCACGTTCTTGCATCCACTGTAGCCTACTTCATGCTCCGTATACCTTCATCGGCAGGTGTATTTTAATATCGGCGCAAGAAAGCGGCGCAGTAACGGGATTGTAGGTTTTAGATGCGATTAAGTTTGGGCGCGGTTACGTGCGCACAACCAAAAAATCCAAAACCATCTTCACTAACGTGAAACCTGGGGAAGGGCGAAGCATGCAGTGTATATGCGTATTCTTGGAACCGTGGAGTTTTTGCCAACGGAGATGAAACCGTTGGGGGGCACAGGTATACAGTAGACAGCTTTGCTGTAAAAGTCTTGTGTCTTTGAAGCACGAAGTGTTCTAGCGCAAGGCGCAAACGAGTGTCCCGGTGCTAGTTTTTTTTAGTACGCGTTTTAGGAAGCGTTCCAGCGCGAGGCGTAAACAACTGTCCCGGTGTTTTATCACCGTGACTACATGAGATGACGGTTACGACGACGATGACATGAGACGCCGACAGCCCGAGCCACTAACGGGCTTCACCTCTAGGAAATACGGGCGAAAAACGCGACACTAAGTGTAGAGCTCGCCCGTATGAATGGTGAAGCCAGAAGGCACAACGCGGTCGCATTTTTCGGATGATGCATTTCTCTGAAGCGCCTTGTTCCAATCTCTCTCCTTTTTTTTCGAGCCTGAGGCTACGCTGGAGTTAACGCTACTAAATGGAGTCGTTTCACTTGTTTGTTTGAACGCTCCGACGGCTGCCGACATCGCGTGACTTCAGCGAAAAGATCCGCAAAAAAAAAAAAAAAAAAAAAGGTTTCTTGCAATAGGCGGCAATGCTGTGCCGATTTCACGGGAGCTTCACAAGTGCACACACACACGCAATGCACGCACGCCGACAACGACGCGGTCGCTCAAGTTAATAGAGAAAGAGAGAGCACGACGAAAACTGCGATCGCCGAAAAGAAAAAAAGAAAGAAAGAAAAGGAAGCAAGAAGATAACTACAGCGGAGGCGTAATCGACAGCGGGCAGTGGTGGCGGGGGGAGGCAAGCTAGGTGCGTTCCCATAACGACGCTGTACACAGCTCTGTACATAGCCGCCACCTCCCAGGTGAACTGCGCAAGTGTGCGCGCTGCTCACCACCAATCTAAACTTAGTTGAACCTCGTCAGGCGACTGGGAAGCCGCACAAATTTCAGGTGGCGTAACTCGGTCTCGAGGAATGAGGCACATTGAAAGCTACGTCGTTGGTTGCACTACGGGGACGACACCCGGAGGCATTCCCGTCATCCGGGAGGTGCTGTTAGCGGCCCGCCCCGCACAGCGCCATGGTCATTTCGATCGGTCGCGAACGAGGTGCGCACCTCAGGGGAAGGGCGCGTGGACCTGCAGGCGTGTCGCCCCCAGCAGCACCCTCTTCCCCTACCCCTCCCTCTTCCTGAAAGCAAAAAGCCACTGAAGAAATACCCACTCCACGGGGAACATCTGGAAAGTTAGTAATCCGTAACAACATACCAGCTCCTTCTCGTAACGTGAACAACCTGCGCAGCATTTGTAGTTACGAGCAAGCACGACCGAGCCGCTTCTCGCTCTCTCTCTTTTGCTGTCGTCAGCCCCGAAGTGACTTACAAGTTGATCCTTGCTACGGCATAGCCGCCAAACTTGGACAGGCCACCGCGACGCCATGACAAGGTTGGTCGTCTATCCTGATGATGATTGATGATGATTAGTGGCTCTCCCTTTGAATCGGGGCGTCGGTTGTCAGCAACCGACTTGTCTGTTTTATTCCACTTACTTGCCCTGCTCCTAGCTAACCTAACAGATTTGCTGCCTCCCTCCATCTTCCCCTAAGCCCTGTTTTAAACTCTCATCGCTCCCACCCCCTTTTTTTCTCTCCCCGCTGTTATAAATTCTCATCCGTATGATTACTCCGCCTGCGTCCCCATCCCTTCCTTACTTTTCCTCCACCACTATTCCAGTCGCCGCTCCGTCACCTCTATGGTTTTGAAGTTGAGGCTCCCCCTCGCCCCAAATCCCAAAGCCTCCGCCAACGTCATTTCCCCCTCACCCAAAGGTGGTCGTATCTCCGTGCAGCCCCTGACAATATGGTCTATAGTTTCCCGATCCCTGCCGCAGCATGCACACGTTTCATCCTGCTGCCTGTAGATACCCGTGTATGTCCGGGTTCTCAGGCACCCCCCCCCGTGCTTCGAAGAGCAATGCACTGCTTCTCGTATTTCCATGGAAACCTTCCTTCCCAATTTATAGTTTCTCTGCCCTACAGGTCTCCAGGGTTTTTTTCGCTTCCATTCGTTGTGCCCAATTCGTCGTCTCTGCTGGCTTGGTTGGTTTGGACAACCTGGCGGCCACGATACAGAACCTCTTTTCCGCGAGCCCATTCCGTACACCTCGCTGACAGCGGTACCGCACCATACATCAAGCGCGCTCAGACCGAACAACACCGCCGAGTGGAAGACGGCGCGGTCCGTACGCGCGAAGAGGAGGTGCTATTCAAGGGCGCCAACGGGAGACAGTGGAAGAAAGCCGGCCGCTCATTTCCGGAGCGCCGTCACAAGATCATCGCGTCGTCTGCCGGCGACGCGGCCATTAGAGAAGGGGTCGCCGAGACGGGTCGGCCTCATCACGGCGCCGTCGCAACAAAGGGCACGACGCCGGCGTGGACCGTGTATACGCGCACAACAATGGTTTCACGCCGTGCCATTTGCTCGGCCGTAGACCACAGCGCTCGTTATGGCGCCAAACGACCGGAGGTCGCCCCCGACACCATCCCCCCTCGCATCGTCCCGACTGCGCGCGCTCGACGCCGAAATTTGAACCTCCGAGAAGACAGGAAACGTACCGTATCTGGCTTGATGACCCTCTGTAAAAGCGCACGCCGCCTGAGTCGCTGATAGCCTCCTTTCTCTAAGGAGGAGAAGAGAAGAGCTCCAAGACTGTCTGGAACGTCAGTCAGATTATGCATTGCGCGAACACGGCACACAAACGAACTCCGATGGACGAGAAATCGACACGTTTAACCTTGGATGTCGGATCTATTCTGCGGCAGTGAGGAAAGCCGAGCTAGGCGGTGGTATTTCGATCCGCGCTAACGAGACGGGGAGGTCTAGTTTGTTGTTGCTGTTGTTGTTAGGCATAAGTAAGCGTTTATATGAGCGCCAGGTACAGTGAGGGTTTGCGGCTGCGTGATCGGGAGCGGGGATCACGTGGTTCGCGCCACAGTTCATGCCCTTAATGATGCCGACCCATCAGTCAGTTATTAATATATCCGAAGCACGTCACTGTCTTCTCTCCCACAAATCACCACTCCCTTAAAGGGTTCGTGAACGCAACAGCAACAAAAAGGGAAAACAAAAATTTTGTGTAGACAAGAATGTTTCCAGTTCAAGGTTATACAAGGAGGTCCCAGAGTCAGGGACTCAGGGGGGGGGGGGGGGGGGGGGGGGGGCTCCTGTCCTTAAAAAAACGGAAATACCGTTATCCCTTATATACATATTGTATACCGTATATACAATCGCATAAAATAAGAAAAAGTACGACTTAACAAAATGTGCAACATTGGAAAAGAAAACCAGTCATATTAGCAACGAAACATAGTAGCCAGAAAACATATTACTTAACTATTCGAGCGCCTTAGACTTGAACTAACACAAACTTCAGTTCTTCTTTCATTCGGTGCTAGCTGCCTTGACAAAACAAGCAAAGAAATTTACTTCCTCCCGGAAGACTCATATGCTAGCGGATTCATCCAATCATTTATCTGGCCCCGCCCCTAAGGAGTGTAGTTTCTTTTCAACCATCATATTCCAATTATAAAGAAAACTTTTTAAGTTATTAGACAAACCTCAAGCCTTGGCCAATCCCCCTCAGTGGGCGCGTGCCGTTAGAAATGCAGAGGAAGAAGAAGCGGCGAAGTGCGAGCCGAGAGCGTTCGCGCGTGGAGGAGGAAGATGACGGACGTGCAGGCGTTCCCGCCGGACGAGGCCCTGCCCGACCGCCGCCGAGTGCCGACGGCCATGGGGGCTTCCCAACAGTCGGCCGGCACCTACAGCGGCGAGCCGGACCCCTACAAAGCCGCCGACTACGCCAGGCAGGGAGGTAAGCGCCGCCTGGCTGCGGCGGCCGCCCCGCTTGCCCCGGGTCTGATCGGGACGCCTCGCGGCTGCTACGCCCTGGCGCGCAGCGTAGAGTGCGAAACGACCGCAGGGCCGAATGGGCGGCCCAAGAGGACGGCATGGGAAATCGACGGCGACGTTAATCGACCAGATTTAGGGGAAATCCCCAAGGGGGAGTTATGTTGCTACGAAGGAAAGTTTGACATCCCCCCCAATGCAGCCATACGGGAAAGCTATACAGCTTTCTCGGAAACTTCGCAGTTGAAGAAAAATTCGTCCTGGTCCAGGATTCGAACCCGGGACCACCGCTTAACCGGAGCAGTCGCTCTACCAACTGAGCTAACCAGGAGGCTAGCCGTTTTAGCGCGAGAGCGAATTGATCAACAACTCGGAGTGAAGGACAGGTGGACGTAATGCCCGCACGGGAATTACGTCCACCGTTCAGCCTTGCGGGCATTACGTCCAAAGACGTAATGCCCGCACGGCTGAACAACGATTGATTGATTTATTGACTGACTGATTGATTTATTGATTGATTGACTGATTAATTGATTGATTGTGGGTTTAAGGCGCCCAGGCGCGATGAAGCCCGCAGTAGTGTAAGGCTCTGGAATAGGTAATGTCTATTCACGGCACCCGTGACAAGTACCGTCAGAAATTTCTCACGGCAGTCGCCTCTAATTGACTAAACACGCCACCCGAAGATTCTCTGAGACTAATTGTTCCTAAAATGTCATCCCGCTGTGGCGCTGTGGTATGGAACTTTTTGACAAGAACGCACCGGTTCGAGTCCGGCATGGATAATTTTTTTAACCTTTCAGGATTAGTTTTCGCTCATCGTGATTTTGTTTTTGTAATTCTGGTTATAATTATATTGATACTTAAAAATCCATCACTCGCATCTCATGGTTCATGTCCTGCGCCACGTAACAATATCAAGAGATCGACGCACACGGCTTCTAGATTGGGTTGGGTTAGGTTTTATATAAGTTGTGTTGTGTCGTTGGGCTGGGTTAAGTTAGATTTGTTGCAGTTAAGCTGGATTTGGGTAGGTTATGATACGTTCGTTAGGTTACGTTACGTTCGGTGAGGTTTGGTTATGTTAGGTTGCTTTGGGAGGTAATGTTATTCAATGAATTTTAGGCCAGCCACCTTTCAATAAACTGCCGTGAAACGCCTTTTAGCCACTGAGCCACCACGGAGGGTAAATCACCATATGATCGAAGAGTCCCACTGATAACGATGTTTTTGGAGCTGGCCCATACTTCGTCACTCCTGCCCATACTACGTCACTGTAGCGCGAAATTTGAAAGTTTTTTTTTAGTATTTCTAGCGTTATTATTATTACTTTTGGTTAAGAAGACGTCTCAAGGGCTGGAACTGAGCTGAGTGGGTTACCAACGGCTAGCTGTTTCAAATTTCCAGTTAAACCAGGCTGTATAAAAGCGAAAGCTGTCTTGGTAAGACCCATGTCCAAAAAATAATGCATTTCCCCGTAGACCGGCTGGTCGACCGAAAAGCTCCGATAAGGTCGCTGGACGCACGGCGCGTGCGTGAAGCCAGCCGGGCTTCCATTGTGTCAAAACGGTTACTTGAAGATCGCGAAAAAGGAACGGTTCTGGACAAGACACTACCAGGGTTACCAACCGACCCGGATTTTGCGGGACTGCCCCGACTTTTCATGCAACGTCCCGAATCCCGCGCAGTCCCTTTCGGGACAGCTATAGGTCCCGGCTTTGTTCCGGACCGTCCATTTAGAAATGTTTATGCGATCTCCAACGCACGCTCGACACGGCGCTTACGCTACGGAACACAAGGCACAAACTTGTCCAGGCAGAGCTGCAGGCAAGGCTGGACTTCCGCATGAAGTGCGACAACTTCTACGAGTATACAAAGAGGGGTTGTTGCGAGCAGCACGTAGCCAGCTGAAGTAGTACCACTTCAAGAGGCCGCAACAACAAAGAAACAACGGATTTGTGTGGAAGCTACCGCCATAAAGAAAACTGATTGCGTTGCCTCTCTAGATTATGGTACGTGTCGCCTCCCCCGCGTCCCAACTTTCTTCATTGAAGAGTTGGTAACCCTAGACTGTACACGCATCAGTCATGAAGAAGGAGCATAAATCACGTTTTTATCTCATAAACCTTTATCTCGTAAATCGCGTATCGGCATACATTTAGATCGTTCGCAGACTCGTTTACTTAGTGCGTAAAAAAACGCCGTACGGGTTCGTTTGCGATTTGGGTCCGTCAGAGTTTGACGATCGCCTGGAGGCAGCGAAGATTGGATGCACCTTTGACGAAGTTTTGATGTAAGAAACTTTCTTTAGAGATGGATGGTAAAGTTTTTAGCACGAAAGTGTTTAATGCCAGGGTCCACCGAGATCTAACTGACGTCATATCCGTCGACATCGCCAGAAAAACTTCCTTGACGCGGCGGCGCCAGGATTCGAGCCATGAACTCTTTCGCCGAGACGGGAGGTACGAGACGCGCTCTCGACTGCGCTATCAACAGACGAGTGAATATGACGACAAACGCGCCTTATAGACTTCCTTTAATATGGTGCTGCCATCTAGGAGAGGCGAAGCAAGTAGTGCATCATGACGCTAATGAGCGCCGACAGTTGGCGCCTTGATGCCACCGCCTACGTGTACATGGGACGCGCAGCGTAAGCTGCGGAGAAGCCGACTTGCGGATGTCGCGCTCGTGACAGCAGACCGCGTGTTCACCGAACGATTCGCTGACAACCCGTTTGGCTTCGTTCGCACTGACGGTTTGCGAGCGCCTGTGGTTTCAGTCGGATTTACGCAATGCTCCTACGTGTGCAATCCAGCGTCTAACGTTGATGCTCCTAACGGTGCCATACCGACGAAATATAAATAGCGACGTGCAAGTTCATACCGATGCACAATAAACATTTGAGTGCTCCTGTGAAGGCGCATTTCACTTTCGTGTGTTACCGGTTCCAATGAAAGCGAGAACAACTAGTTTTTTGGGTCTTCACGACCTCTCTGACGCGCAGAGTTCAACCAGTACTCTGGAGGCGGCGGCGGCGGCACGGGAACGGGCGAGCCGGCGCGCGCGGTCCGGCCCCCTCCGTGGGGCTTCTACGCCCTGGTGGCCACGCTCGCGCTGGGCTCGGTGCTGGCCGGCACGCTGCTCGGAAATTCGCTCAACGACGTGGTCGGCCTGCGCGCCGTGCGCCAGGCCCAAGGGGAGGCTTCCACCACCGAGGAGACGACCGTGGCGGCCAAATACATCGTCCCCACCACTTCTGCGCCCCCCAGGTGACGAAAGCGCTGATTGGCCTGCTGGTAAGACACGGCAAAGAATGGAGCAGCTAAGACAAGGACACGCCGGCAGGCCCGCACGGGGCGGCGCTCACTTCCAACACTTGTACTGATTTCTGATAGCGAAAGCGGAAGACCAGTGTGCTAGCACTGACTCTGTGGCGTTTTTAAAACAAAAAAGGCGTGATTTTTTAATCGTGTGCAACGTGACTAAATTCGCATTATAACGCGGGACCGTTTGTATGCATATGTACGAAATTCTCTACTAACAAGTGTTGGAAGTTAGCGCCTTGTACGTGTCTTGTCCTTGTTGTCTTAGCGCGTCTATTCTTTGCCATGTCTTTGCCCCTAGGTGACCCCGGATCCCTATCATGAGGCAGAGATAATCAGAAGGATAAGAATGGGGTGGAGTGCATACGGCAGGCATTCTCAGATAATGAATGGCAGCCTACCATTGTCCCGGAAGGAGAAAGTGTATGACAGCTGCATCTTACCGGTACTCACCTACGGAGCAGAAACTTGGAGGCTCACTAAGAGGGTTCAACTTAAATTGAGAACGACTCAGCGGGCAATGGAGCGGAAGATTATAGGTGTAACATTAAGGGACAAGAAGAGAGCGGAGTGGGTCAGGGAACACACGCGTGTTAAGGACATATTAGTAGAAATTAGGAAGAAGAAATGGACGTGGGCAGGGCATGTAATGCGACGGCAAGATAACCGTTGGTCATTGAGGGTAACACAGTGGATCCATAGAGAAGGCAAGCGTGGCAGGCGGCGGCAGAAAGTTAGATGGGCAGATGAGATCAAGAAGTTTCCGGGGATAAATTGGTCGCAGTTAGCACAGGACCGGGATAATTGGAGATTAATGTGGGAGGCCTTTGCCCTGCAGTGGGCGTAGATAGGCTGGTGGTGATGATGATGATGATGATGCGGGGTAATGCCTTGTAGCGCTGTATTCGTTCTAGGAGTGCGGTTGAAGCTAGCGGTTTATACAATTTCTTTTGCCATTCGGCAATTTGACGAGCAATCACTTCTATTTCGCTGTTTGTTTTCGGGAGTAACACTTAGACCGGTTGAAACTCTCTTTTTACTACGATATTACCCAAAAATTACGCAACTTTACGAACAATTGAACTCTCCTTCTAAACTCTCGGTTTTTACGAAATCGTGTTTCTCCAGTTCCGCAATTTAACGAATTACATTTCTTTCTCGCTCTTTTTTTCTTTTCAGCATAACATTCGCCGTGTAACGCAAACAATAATGCAAAAAGCGCAAACAATCGTAGACAATTTTCATTTTCTGAGCATATTGTACATAGGTAATTGCGTTCGACGTCGCAATATCAGGTTGCGATTGTGAGCGGAGAAACAATTATGGGGCGTAGTGGTATGTGGGCGATGAGAAAGTTAAAAGTAACTTTAATAAAACCATTTAACAGTTCTGTTTCTCAGACGATATATCAAGGAACTTGCGGTTGAAGGTACCTGCTCAAAACATTAGCAGTGGCTTGGCTCGGCTATGCCAGGACATACGTAGCCTGAGCTAAGGTTCAGCAATCCAATCCCTTCCAATCCAATTCAGTCCAATCCAATCCAGTCCAGTCCAGTTACTGCTCCTCGCGCATGCGTAGTCACGCGAGCCACGCGAAACAGCTATCAAGAGGCTCCGGTGCAGCGTCAGACTTGGCTACTACGCTACGGAGGCGCACAGCTGGGCACGCGCCGGCGCCAGTGCGTCTGCCGCGGTTATGACGTCACTCCTCTGGAATGCGCAGACCGGCGAATGCGCAGACTCAATTCTCTACACACCCGCATCCCAAATGGATTGGATTGGATTTCCAATGCAATCCAATCTTATCTTAATCCTATCCAAATCTAATCCAATCCAGTCAAGTCCAGTCCAGTCCAATCCAATGCTCCTCGCGCTTGCGCAGCACGGCCCTTCAGGGTCCACACGAAACTGCTCAACCTCGGCCAGTGTAGCTTACGCTACAAAATGAGGAGCGCTACAAACAAGAGATGCCGTGTTTTCGCAACAGCTTTGGGCGACACTAACCGCATGTTGAGCTCTTACTGTGCCCCGGGCAAAAACTTCGACTGAATGAACATCCGCCATTTCTTTTTCTTCCCTCTTCAAGCGACCACACAAAGAAGGGTCGTGCCCTGAAGAAGAAGACGACCGCGCCGCCACTTTCGACCGATGAGGCAGCCAGCGCGACACCGGCGCTGGAAGACGCCGCGGAGAAGGAGGAGGGAGGCGAAGAAGAGGCCAGGCCGCCTGCGGTGAAGAGTCGGGGTCCCCGGGGCAGCCGACGGCCGACGAAGAAGGCCTCCTCCACCCGCAGGCGCAAGAAGAAGGCCAAAGCTGCTACGCACTGAACACGAAATCGGGAGCATCGCTTTCCGCTGGCCGCGGCGGTCGCGGGCGAGGTGTCGGTGGACGGCTATTTCCTCGGCAGCCCTGCCACACTCTCTCTCGCTCTGGAAATTATTAAAAGCCCGCCCAACAAAGTTCCCGCCTCTGCTAGCTCGTACGTGTCCGTTGGATCGGGGTAGCTGGGCCGACAAAGGGAACCGCAAGTGATAACTCGAAAAAAAAAAAAAAAGGTGGAAAGTGCCATACGCGCGCACAGGCTTGGAAGAGAAATTCCTTGAACACACTGAACAATGATACGTCATCTAGGTTCGGAGAAGTTCCACCCAGGCTAATACTGGATTTCAATGATCGACGTGCTTGCGGCTTTTTATTAAGTACTCCAGCGCAGTGATGTACGGCTGCCTTTTACGGCGTGATGCGACGTCTGGCACTCTCCCGATATCATTAACCTAACCCTTTCAATTTTAACTAAATCAAATCAGCTCCATAAGAACAACCAAGTAAATCCCAAAAAACGAAAAGGACTGTTATTGATTCCTCTGTCACGGGAATCGGTAAAACGCAAAAGTGAAATGTGCAGCGAAATCTGCAGCTGAGCATAATTTGCGGCTCGGCGGCTGTCTTGTGAGTGTGCTTGGCGAGCGACGTCATGCTTGCGGGTCGCTTCGGCAAAGGTGTAATGGCGTCATTTCCGTGACGGATATGACATCAGTGAAATTTTGGGGTATTGCACCATTAAACACTCTCGTGTTAAAATACAAAACCCGAAAACGAACAACTCCAAGTATAACGTACTGATGATGATGATGATTACTATTGGTTTCCCCTTTGTAGCGGGGTGATGACATGTCATCTTACCAAAATGGACTACCGTAATTACCCGATTCTAACGCGCACCCGATTTTCCAGGGAAAAAACCAAAAAGACTTCCACCTCCGTTTGTAACGCGCAAGGAACTTTGTGAGCAAGAAAAACGAATGCGAGAGAAACGGGTGATTTATTCCCCGAAGTAATCTCACTCGTCTCACTCCTCGTAGCTCTCCGAGAGCTCCTTGTCGCCTTCCGCTGACCGCAACATCTCGTCATTGGTGCCGTCAAGCGCGTTCGCGATGCCACACTTCTGAACGAACGTTCAACCATGTTCGATAGGATCGTGGCCCACGCCTCGCGTGCCCATCCCGCGAGCTTCTCCAGAGGTATACGCTTCAGCCAACCGCTCGTTGTGAACGCGTGGGAGCCGCTCGTAAGCCGCGGAAGCGGCGCACCTTCGTTGCCGCTGCTGCCATTGCTGTTATCAAGCAAGCAAGTGGAATAATTTGAGGATTTGTGTGAACGATGAAAGAAAAGCCTAGGCGCCTAGATCCGAAAAATTGTTGCTAAAAGTTTTGGCGCCATCTTGAGATGGCGATAGCGATGGGTGGAATGAAATTTCAGCTGTTTCGGCAGTTTCGGTTTCGTATCCGATTCTAACGCGCATGGGATTTTTCGGCCTATTTTTGCGGAAAAAAGGTGCGCGTTAGAATCGGGTAATTACGGTAATATACCCATGTTTTACACTCTTGGTTTAACACTAGCGCTGCTTAGGGCAGGCACAAAATATTTTTTTTTTCCTGTTACAGGTTGTAGCTGTCCTAGGCGATATTCCCCTCTCTGCTTTTCGTCCACCAGCATTCTAATCTTGTTTTCGTCCCGTCGACAGCCTTGAAGTTAACTTCCTCTGTGATACCCTTAAATCCTAGGGCTTCTGGAAGCCCAATATTCCCTTCATGTAGATTTCAACCTTCACGTACCCTTGTGGGCCTCACCTCTGTAATGCAGTGCAGCCTGCCGAGGTGCCCACCATGGGTTCGAGCGAGCCAACCCGTAAACGGCCGCGGCGGCCCTCGCCACGCGTGCACAGTCACTCCGCGAAGACGAAGTAGCTCCTCAGAACGTGGTTTTATTCCGGGTAATCCACGGTACAGCAACCAGCCCTGGTATTACACTCCTAGCCCTGGGGCAGAGAGGGGGGTACCCGACGACCGTACGCTTCAAGCCACAGAGCCCGACGCGCAGGGGGGGTAATCGGCAGCTGTTGTTCCAGTGGCGTAAGCCACCGAAACGCTGCGGGTGATGGGCCCGGCAATGACCGGAACCGACCACCAGACTGACTGAGAAATCCAACTCCCGGTACGTTCGCCGACCTCACGGAAGTGAGAGAACGGCGGTCGCTCAGGCCGAAGCGAGGCGAGCAGCGTGCAAGCACGAAGTACCTGTCGGAGTCGGCACCCAGCCAATCTCTATCGGGTCCGACCGAAGCGCGCGCCCGCCGCCGCGAGCCCTTCGGCGGGGCGACTACGTCACGCCCCACGTGGCCCACGGACCGGCGCGCATTGGTCAGCCCGTACCCCCTTGCAGGGAGAGGGCGCGAGGGGCTATCCTCGCCCCTCTGGGAGAGGGGATCGCGGGCTAGCGTGCTCGCGTAATTGGGAGTAGCCCCAATTAGGATCCCCACACCCTTCAGTACTAAAGGTTGCTTTCCCGCAAGAAGACCCTGTGTGCAGGGGTGCACACTTTACAGGCCGCTTGCTTTGTTGTACTGGCGTTCCTTGCGTGACGGATATGACGTCAGCGAAATCTTCGTGTATCCGGGAATAGAACACTTTCGTGTTAAAATTTCTCGCGGCACTCTATCCTGCTCACGTGCGGCGAAGGAGAAAGCCTTCCGTATCATCGTGGGGAAAGCGAAAGTCTAGCGTACGATTGCGACGGGTGCTCTTTGCAAACACGTGTAGCCGTGGAACACAGCAGCCGCGTTATGTTACCGTCCTCGTACCACCTTAATCCATCTTAATCCGCATTATTCCATCCTAATTTCTGTTATTACACCTTATTTCATCTTACACCATGTTACTAATCACTACAATAAATCACTAATAATCATTAATTAAACTTCACAAGTATAATAATCTCTCGTACACGGTTAGCATGCTTTGGTTCGCTCCCGACCTTCCTTGGATCACGTGATTTTTCTGCCAGTTTTCGCGCCGTACAATTCAACGCCAAAGTCATCCAAGATCCCCTTCCAATCAGACAAGGCTTTCAACTCGCGATGAATCTATGGGCCTGCATTAATTTCTAGCGGCGACGCGTTTCTGCGATGTCGGGTATTCCGATCAATATTGCGCTCCTTCCTCGGGCATACAACAGAATTAAGAGCAGAAACTCGACGTCCTTCGGAGGAGGAGGAGGAGGAGTGATACTTTATTTTTGATCAGAATAAAAGAGTTAGGGCCTGTGCCCCTCCGCACAGGTGCAGTCCCTATTCCGAGACCCCATTGGTCAAGGCCGCCACTCTCGCCCGTTGAACTAGAGCCCTTTGAGGCTCCAGCCCCGAGCAATTGAGCAGGGCTGCCTCCCATGCCTCCCTGGTCGGGGAAGGGTTGGGGGATAACGCAGGGTTGCGCTGGCATGCCCACACCATGTGGAAGGTGTCGGACACCTCCCCACAGTGCAGACACCGTCCATCTGTTTTAGGGTCGAAATGCTTTGCTACTGCAGGGCACATAAATGTGTTCGTCTGCAGGCGCCGCAGTATTCGCTCATCGGCCTTGCTCCGACCCTTCGCAGGGGCTGGGTAAAGCCGGCGGTTATCGCAGTAATGTTTTACGATTTCTCTAAACCGCAGAAGTGGTTTGCTAATCTCCGAGCCGGGAGAGCATGGGTGAGGCGCCCTTCGGGGTCCAACGAAAAAGCTTAACTGAAACTTGGGTCAAGTAAAACTTAACATGCGAGAATATTTCGTGCAGGAAGCATAAGTAGGAGTAATGTTAGTTCCAGTGCATTTCGTTAGATCGAAGCTGTACCGGCGTATTTCCAAACCCTTTGCTGCACAGAGCACCCACGTGACATGTCTGTTCACGCGATGCAGACTGGTAATTAAATGTCGTCATTGGCTGCGCCCCAAACCTTAAGTGACCTGAAACATACCAAATCACTATTATTAACAAAAACAAAACGTTGATTTGTGTTAAGATAGACCTGCTGAGGCTCGAACCCGAGCCGTCAGCGCCAGTACTCTACATCGAAGCCACCGAGCCCAAACGGTGGGCTCCTCTTAGCAGGCGCTCCAAAGAATAGCGCACGCAGTGACATCACACAAGTCACGCGGGTGCTCTGTGCAGCGAAGCGTTTGGAAACACGCCTCCCTGTTAGTGCGCCCGTTCTACTCGCATGCCGTCATGTTCACCCGTCAAAAGATAAAACGTGAGAGAGCTTCACGCACGAAGCTCCCTTGTTCCGTCGCTGCCAACGTGCCCAAGCAGCGCGGTGGTGCACCCTTCCGCCACTACTGTGGAGACACCAATTTCAATTCCCATACGAATTCAAATGGGCTCTTTCCTGCGCCAGACACCAACAACAACGCCGGTTTTTCGCACAATGCGGCTTTCGCCTTCACAACGGACCCCGAAGTCAAATTGGAGCTCTGAGAGAGGCCCGTTAGCCAACGAGCCGCTGCCTCACTTTGGGGCGCGACAGTACCGATCAGCGTCCTCGGGAGAGTTGACACTGCAAAACGCTCGCCGAGCGCCGCGATCCGTCCAGTGGCCGCAGCACCGCACACGCCATAAATCGAGCCGAATACATTATTCAGCGGGCAGCGAGAGCGCGCCAGAAACCCGAGGCGAGCGCGCGGCCGCACAAACCGCGGCCCGCGTCGCCTCCAACGTCTCCGTCTTCGGGGCCGCGGCTTTCTATTCTACATAATGCGCGCGATATAAGCGACACCCATGAGACGAGAATGCCTCGAAGCTCACCCATCGTTTACTTCCTTAAAAAGAAAAAGCGGGTAAATTAGTTTGTGAAGAGCGACGGTTAGGCTCACGTTTCTGCCAATCAAGCGACAGGAATCGCTAGAGTCGCCCTGATTTGATGACGTGAACGCCATCCCTCCTTCTCTCTGATGTGGTCGCCACGATAAGGTGCCGGAAGAGGCGTAGAGGATGATCGCTCGCTCCTTTCTCGCTCGTTTATACGCCTTCCGATGTTGCCTCTTCTTCGCAGCCTCGTTGGTTCTCGCCGCCCACTCTTGGAAGAGCCTCTCTTCCGATCTACGGCTTTCGACTTTAGGGCCGACGCTTTGTTTTTCCTCGGTCAGCGCGCGAGCGCGGTTCCTCGTCATCTTGAGAGAGAAGCCCACCGTTTAGCTTGCGCTCCTCCCGAGAGATTTATCTTCGCGCCGAAGCAGTGTGGCGTTGCCCCGCTGCGACGACGCCGGCTGTGCGAGCGGCCGGAGCGTCGCGGTCAACCTCCCGTCTCCTCCGCTACTTCATCTCCCTCCAGCTTTCTTTTTTGTCGTTGTTCTCTTTCGTTTCAGCGAACGGGCGGGAGATATGCGCCCAGCACGCTAAGCGAAGGAGGAAAAAAGAGGGGACGAAAACGGTCGCCTAGAAAGCTAGTAGTGAGAAAGCAAGTGAAAGGCGCTCCTGGCCGAAGCCAATGTCAAACCCATCTGTCAACGAAAGAGCCAACCAACCGGCCGCTGCCCGGGACAAAGGGGAAAAAGAATAATAATATAAAAAAAAAAACACACGCGTCGACAAGTGCGTGCTCGACCACTGCCGAGCTCGACGAATGATTGAATACTAACAAATAAAATAAAATGCGAGCGAGAAAACCGCTTGTCATACGGCAACATGTATGACGTTGCCGTAACTTTTGCGGCGCAATGTTAAGGCGGTGACGGGTTCGCCAAAGAGTTATTCGAAAGCTCCGACACTGTCCACAAGCAATCCGTCTACATTCAGCGGCAAATCGTAAGCGAGAGTATGCACGCAATGCGGAAGCGCGCTTTTGCTGCGTTCTTCGGCGAGCAACGCAACGACAGTGGACAACGTGGCTGCTCTAAAATCGAAGCTGTCACCGCCGGTGCGTGCATCACCACCGACTGTATAAGAAGGTATGTCTTAAGAAGCAGGCCGGTCATTCCGCGATGATTCAGCTGATTGACTGATCAAGGTTTACGAGAAAAAAAGAAAAAAAAAAAAGAACACACCAGCCATAGTATCGCCTCAAGCCAAACTGGCAGGCCGGTGAGCGCCCATTATTTATTTATTTATTTACAAGATACTGCAGGCATGAAGCCCAAGCAGGAGTGGTACAGGCAATAAACAGGAAAAAAAGAATATGAAAAGGCATCAAGCCTAACATCACATACATACAACAACCAATTAAGCGGGATTACACGTAAATTATAAATTATAAGGGCCTTATTAAATTATAAAACACATAAATTATAAGGGCCTTATTATATCGACGGTGTTGCAAAGAGTCCAGCCTCCACTTACAAGGCCCGGTCAACACGGTTTCAGCGCGAGTGTGCCGGACGCGGTCAATGTGGCTCCGCAACGAAGTTTGCAAGCGAACGAGATAGTCTGCTCGGGAAAATGAGGCTAGGTAGCGTAGCGCTACATTCCACAAGCTGGACAATATTCGATAAATCTCCAGAATGCGGAGGGCGAAGCGAAGAGTTGGGACCGGCTGGAGCAAATCCAGGCGCAGCTCAATACCTAAAGTGCATTCGCCAACTCTGGAAATCTAGTAGAGGATCGAACGGCTTCCCGTTCAGGACGCAACGCTTCTGGAAATAGCCTCCACTGCGTTAGTTTTCCAGTAAACTCTACAATACAAATCACTGCATGCAATCGCCTCCTCTCGCGACGCTACAGAGCGTGTTTTCGTTGAATACGGTTGTTTCCACCAAACAAATGTAGTTAAGCGCATTCAGCGTCGTCTCACCCCCTATCCGTACCTGCAGTGTGCACCCGTCTGGTTCGCGCCCGGACAAACCCTCTGGATCGTCAACAAGTCCCCAAATACCTATCCCCCGATTCAAACTCAGTAGCCTCGACCCCTACACCTTACAGCGGTCGCAACGTGTGTTGTACTCGCGAATAACCACGAGAGCCACGACGTTTAGCCACACACGCACACAAAAAAAGCGTGAGCATGGGTGTGTACGGGCAGGACGACGCCCCGCATCTGTTCACAATGCCCTCCCCCCTCATCCCCGCTCCTCCCCATTCCCTAAATGCGTTCGGGAAGCTGCTCCCAATCCCCGGCCGGCCGACGCGCCCAGGCGAACGCAGGGCCGCATCGCCCCATTATTCGCGCCCTTACACAATGGCAGCGCAGGATGAGCCGCCGCACCAAAGCTTGCACGTGCGCGCTAGCTTTGCGCGCGGAATGGAAGAGGAGGGGGGCTATCGAAGCGCTCAAGACGCGCCAGATTTAAATGGACAGCGACATCCGCGCGCGCGCGTCCGCGCACGGCAGATTGAACTCGGCGCCACGCGGTTCCGAGAAAGAGGGAAAGGGAGAAAGCGCGGCTATTCACAGTGCAGCCAGGTGTTCCGCTTGAACGGAACTCTGGAGATTTGGTCCCCCTTTCAAAAACACACCCGCGACGCCACCAAGCATCGCTCCAGGGGCGCTCCGAAAAGAAAATAAAGATGAAGGGTACGGAAACGAAACGAATCGGACGTCTCCCTCCTCCTTTCCAGTTCCCGTCTCAGCGGGGGTGCCGCTAGCCAGTGTGTGTACTTTTCGTTTTTCCTATTCAATGAGACAAAACAGGGGGAAAAAGAGAGCGTCCCGTCTCGGCGGACGTGCTCGGCGAACGGCGCGGAGAAAATGGCGCAAGGAACAGCGCTCATCAGAGCTGTCAACCCCTCCCCGCTGCCCTTTCGAAAAAAAAAAAAGCGCGCCCTTTTGTTCTGGCAGCCCATTCAGTGTTAATTTGCGATAGCAATGTGCGCCCTCGCGTTCGATCCGGGGGATACTCTTCCGCACCGGCGCATTGGTAAAAGAAGGCCAAGAAGAAAAGGGCGGGAAACGAGGGGAGAAAAAAGGGCGGGAGTATCTGGAGCGCGTTTCAATGCGAGCCCATTAACAACTACTCGCGTGTTCTCGCTTCCCGCTTCTTTTATTTCGTACGCGAACAAGTGGAGGTTTCTGGAAAGGCTATCGCGCTGAGTGGCCGGTGATTGGCGGGCCAGAGTAAGAGTGCCCGTGTTTTGTTTCGGAGATGTACGGCGTAACGCGGGTACAACGGGAAAGCTACGGCGAAGTGGTCGATCGGCCCTGAATGTGTGTGGACGCTTTGTTTAGACGAATGAATGAGGCCCGTGGCAGGAGACAAAGCAGGCAAGCGCTGATCATCTATAACGAATGCGCGCAGCATTCGCAGCATACATTACGCCCCAAAACAGGCATTTGTTAATAAACGAGGAAGCGCTTGTGGCGGGTCAAAGTAGCTGCATTTTCTCGGATAATTCCAACGCGTGAGAGTGACATTTATGGTCAGTTACAAGTTAGGATAGCAGACGAGAACAACAACAACGACAACAAAAAAAGAAATCAAATTGGGTCTCTACGCACCGAGGTGGAAAGTACAGATTAGTTTCGGGTCCTGGTAAACATTTAACGTGCGCCGAAATATAGACACAACACGTGGGTATTTTTTGAGAGCGACGCTTTTTACGCCTCACCGATGGCGTCGTTCATCGCACAAGACGCACTGCAGAAAAGACAACTTACACAATGGGTTCCCACAAAAGGCCCATGATGATAAGCGGAGGCACATCAAGGGCCTCGATGATTTGATGATGATGATGATGAATACACCCCCAAAAGAAAAAAAAACTACTGGTTGATTCCGCTGTCATAGGAATCGGTAAAACACAAAGGTGCAGCGAAATCTGCAGCTGAGCATGATTTGCGGGTCGGTGGCTGTCTTGTGGGTGTGCTTGGCGAGCGACGTCCTGCTGGAGGGTCGCTTAGGCAAAGGTGTACTGGCATCATCTGCATGACGGATATGGCGTCAGTGAAATCTTGGTGTATCCCGGCATTAAACACTTTCGTGTTAAAATATAAAACCCGAAAACGAACAACTGACAACTAACTAAAGTATAACGTACTCTTTAGTTACTAAAGGTTGCTTCCCCACAAGAAGGTCCTGCATGCAGGGGTGCACCCTTTACAGGCCGCTTTCTTCGTTGTACTGGCATCATTTCCGTGGCAGATATGACATCACTGAAATCTTCGTGCCTCCCGTTTTAACGCTTCCCGTGGTAGGAATAGAACGTGGGTCGCTCGTGTTATGACGCCGACGTCTATCAGAATTCGCCATTCCGACACAGTCGAGGCAGCTTGAATTTTTGACTTTGACTATTACTCAGGATGCATGGAAGAAAGCTTCGCGTTTTAACCATCCTTCTCTTTAAAAAAAATGCGTTAACTTTTTTGTTTGTCCCTACCGTTATAAAATCAGCCGAATATCGAACTCAGCATTGCCTGAATCACTCACCGACCACGGCGGTAAGATTGTTATGACAGTTCGGGATCCCCCTCACTAGCACCAATTATTGTTCATCCGCAACTGCGACACCAGCTGAGATGCAAAACTACGCCGTGTATATATTACATAAGCATGTTTTCTCTCCGCGCGAAAAAAAAAAAGGTGTAGGCGATAGGTGACGAATTTTGCGTAGTTTTACACCAACGTATTTCAAGCGGGGTTCTCAATGTTTGTGCTCACAGCTTTTGTTGCAAACTTATAAAGAAACTCAATGTACTGTAATTCGTGGCGCGTTAAAACGACGTCCCAAACGTCGGCGGAGCAACAGAGTGACGGTGTCCCATGCAGCGCTGTTGGCTTATATCTGAACAGAGGAATTTACTGATCAACAGACTGCGAAGGGAGCGCGAGTTCCTTTCCTCAATTTTCGTGCGTAATTCTTGTGCGCGTTACACCCTACACCGATTCCATCATAATTATCCCCCCTCTTCTTACCGGCTGGCATAGATATTTGAAGTTCGAGTTTATTTATTTCCATAAACGTACACCGTTATGGTGGAAAATAGGGTAAAAATTTGCTCTCAGCAACTTGACGGAGCCCTACATCTTTCACGGTCAGAAACAACAGCGGCGGCGAAAAAAGAAAACGCAATACATAGACAACAGCCTGTGGGTGTCAAAGAAAATTAGCACCGAAAATATAATATATTCAAGACTACAATATATACTGAATTAAAAAGAAAATATATGCAACAAACCGCAAAAAAACAGCAAGGAACTATTCCCAAGCATCATAGTCTTTCCGAACAAACAAGTTATAAAGCATAGATTTAGTACACGTGTTAATGTCAAAACCAATAAAAACAAAAAAAAAAGTTATTGAACTGGAGACTAAACCATGTGACTCTGACGACATACAACAAGTAAAAACTTCGCTTAATGACGTCAAGTGGCGCAGCAGAAAGTACAACATAGAAGTTTCATGGTATCGCTGTGTCTGAAGACGGGAACTTGTTGAATAAGCTAAACTGGGTGGGTACACCTATTGGTCTACCAGAATTGGTTGCTGATGACATTGAGGCTATTCACCGGCTTCCTTCCAAGGTTGACAAAATACCAGAAATCATTGTCCGTTTCGCAAGGCTGTCACTTCGTGACAAATGGCCCGAAGCATGAAAAGCCCTAAAAAATGCGAAATCGCCAGTATCGATCACTGAAAACATGACGAAACACAACAGGGACTTGCTTCGCCTCACCCGTGAATGGGCAATGGCAAACCTCTACAGGTTTTCTTGGCATGCAAATATATGGCAACGTCTTTGTCCGAAGATCGGAGGGTGACTCCGCCATTGCAATTCGTTGTCAGGATGATCTCTTCCAATTGGCTGACAGCTGAAAATGTCCTACGCTCTAGTTTTGCTTCTTGTTTCTTTCTTTTCTATGGATTTATTTTTGTATGTGCGAACTGTTAAGATGGCGATAGCGAATTGTAACTGTCGTGTTTCCGGTTTTGTTTTGGTCCTTGCATTCTTTCATGCAATTTCCCCTCTGCATTTTTATTGATGTGAAAAAGAAACGTTTACTTTCACTGAGGCAATACTCTATCTACCCGTCACTTGCGTCTTGATTTGACTTTTGTGTTGCCAGTGGTTATCTATTTACATACCGCATACACGAGACGAAGAGAACTCCAGAACCTCCCGCCGCGGCCAGTGAGGTATTTTATTTATATATATATTTTTAAATATCGAGACGGTTCTTCCAGGTAACGTTCTCAGTTCGGCTTCCGTAACCTTGTTGCCGCTAAGTCGCAACAAACTGACGCCATTTTACCACAGGATGTAATACTTTCTGCCTCCCTAATGCCATCTAAAATACATCACCAACGTCGACACGGTGTGCATCTTGGGTCAAACGCTGAAAAAATCTTGAGCTTTTCAAGAACTTTTGAATCAGAACTTGAATCAGAACTTTTGCATGCAAAGAACTGCTTTAAAATCCCTTTCAGATTAGCCGCATCAATTTGCAGTTGCGGAATGGAGCAACGTACTTGCGGACAGGTGAGCGGAATTTTTAGATAGGGCCAGAAGTATGCTACACTGCCTAAAAAAAAAAAAAAAACCGCTGTAAGCTTCTCACGCTCGTTTACCCCTTTTCAACAAACAATAGTGCTTGCTAAGAGAGAAGCACCCACAACTAAGTGGTGCGCTCTGAATGCAGAACCCTCGAGTCACGGCAGGGGAAGGACGAATAAGTATCCCATTCAAGGATTCCATGAACACACAAACTACATGATGCCCGTTTCTTTTCTTTTTTTTTTTTTTCTTCTCTTCTCTTTCTTCTGCCCTGTATCTATAGGGCCTTTTCTACCCTCCCCTACCCATTCCCCCGCCGAGTAGCATGTCGGTGGTACGATTCCGGCAAAACTCTCGGCTTTCTCCTCTAATAAAGAGCTTTCTCTCTCTCTCTCTCCATGAAACAGAAGTCAACGCTCGTTGCATGCGGACCATTGTGTTTGCCGGGCGGGATTCGTGAGCCAGCACCGCCTTGTTCTCGCCTTACGACAAAAGGGGGACAAACAAGCGCGGGGGCACGAAAAGAGAGGGGTGTGCCGCAGGGAGGCGGACTGGCGCCTCTCCTGTTTCACGCTCCAAGACACGAGTTTCCGACAGACGTAAAAACAAAGGAAAGAGAAAGAAAACAAGAGAGCGAGGAAGAAAGAAAGGAACGGGCTTTGTGTACGCGTCGACGCCGGAGACGACGTGGTAATGAGGCCCGGACTCGCTGAAGTTCTCGTCGCCGACAGTAGCAGCGCAGTGATGAGAGCAGAACGCGGTCTGGTCGCAGACCCTCTGGGTGGAGGAACGGAGAGAGGGGGGAGAACACGCACATGTTGCGGACGCCCTACAGAGCTCGTTACACGGAGCAGTCGCGCTCTTGCTGCTGCCGCCGTCACCGCAGAGCAACCAGCTGCCCCTGCACCGTGCAGAAAAGCTACGCGCATGTGGCGCTGGTGAGCCTCCTGGGAATTGCCGCGCCGACACTTCTCCAACCGTCTCTTGAGACACTCGGAGGGAACAAGCATGATGTTTGTCTAAGCCATATAGTCGTGTACGGAGAATTCGCTTATGAAGGGGTTATCCGGGTACAAAGAAAGCAAGGCTGGTATTGACAGTATACGTAAGCGAGCGAGTTTCACTCACTCACTCACTCACTCAATCACTCACTCACTCACTCACTCACTCACTCACTCACTCACTCACTCACTCACTCACTCACTCACTCACTCACTCACTCACTCACTCACTCACTCACTCACTCACTCACTCACTCGCTTGATCGCTCACCCAAAATGTTAACGAACGAGGTGAATAACATGTCAGTTTCAGACCGGGTGTCACAAGTTTTGACTATCGTTTTAACTGGAACATTCCCTGTATTTCGCTTTGCTATACTATACTCAAAAGGCTGAACTCGGTATTGTCTTGCCTGTGCGAAACAACAGCAAACCAGCATCCGGTTTCTTATTCCACACCAAGATGTCCTGCACACTTACTTTATTTCTTGGAAAATGAAGGGAGGAGGACAAGAGATTAAACCAAAAACATGACGGATAAGCAGCATAACAGAAGTCGCAGTGGCTTCCGGAACAGCCTGAACCATTCGCAAGACTCAAGGAAAGTAAGCCCAAGAAGGCGAGGAGAGACAACATTCGAGGGGAAGGGGGACGGAGCCAGAGCAGCACACGCTTCACGAACAGACGGCCGCAAGAGATCGTGTCCCACGGTGCGCCTACACATGCGTGCCTCACGACACCGATCGGCGGTGTCCGGCGCTGCGTACATGCGCGGTTGTTTCCTCCCACGGTGGGGGGAAAGCACGGCGCAGCGCACGACGCGGACAACTCAGCATCCACGCGGCCTCAGACGTGTTTCACACGCCCTGCAAGCGAAAGGAGTGGACGCCACCAGAGAAGCGCAGCTACGGCCTGCGCCATTCCTAGCTGTCAAACTTCCCCCATTACACCAAACATAACATCACTACAATAGCAAAAGCGTTCCAGACACCAAGGATTTCAGTAAAATATGATTTAAGGTCCAATAGCGGATGCGTGAGCGTCTCGTCCATCTGCCTCGCGAACTGCGCTCTATGCGCACGTCTTGCTCCGGCTTCCTGTTTTGCCGAGCGGGTGGCGAGTCGCGCTACAACATGAAGAAACCATGGTAACGTTCCAACATTGTGAAAGCAGCTTAATCTAAAAGCGCTTTTTCACTCTGATGTTCTCTACTCCTCTGTTCGCTCTGTTGACAGATCGACGCGGCTCCGCGGAGCGACGAGAAAATTGTGCCGACATTCCCCATATATTGCTCACGCAATAGTGTTCCCACAGCGAACCGTGACCCATACAGGCCCTATGCGAGCGTAAACACACGCAAAAAAGTAACATTTCTGAGCTAATCTTCCAAAACAAAAAGAGAAGTTCTGCAGTTAAGAGTCCTGGCTTTTTTTTTTTTTCTGTCGTTTCTTCGAGCTGCATATCTCCATTGAAACATTCGCTGCGTAGTTTCTTTTCTTCCCTCGCAAATGTGTCCCGCTTTACACAGGAAGGGAACGGAAAGCTGGCTTTCCCGCACAACTCCACAGCACTGTGGTTGAGCTTGCCGTAAGTAAAAGAAAATGCTTGACGGCACGGCACTCATCACTCCAGTTGGCCCTCCCACCTGTGCCACAGCAGGGTGGTGGCTAAGCCAGGCGAGCTCTAATTCAAAACAATTCCTTGGCCCTTTGCCTACGGGTGATCGTTGCCGCAAAGCCGCGCGTTGTGACCGTGTTTCTTTCTTTTCTAGCGGATCGACAGATACCGCTAAAACTCGGTGCAAATTCCACGCCCCGTGAGTCGGGCGAGAAGTTCGCACCATTACCATTTAGCATCCCATTGCGAAAACTACTGCCTACGCTGGTACTTCAGTGTCGCTCACATGTACATACATTTAAAGAAAAAGGTCGCCAGAACACGAATAAGAAAACACCAGCACACACCAAAGTCAGCCCACACGTTCAAGCCGTCGCCAACGCACCGACGTGAACTCTAGCTCGCAGCTGCCTCAGAAAGCTCACTACAACAAAACGAAAGTTCTCAATGTCCTCACCACGAACGAGTCCAATGCGAGCATCGTTCGAGCTATAAATACACCCCCATGCGAAATGCACGCTGCAATTCATTCATGCAAGTGCGTCAGTGTTTCAACTCCGGTATTCATTTCACATTTCTCTCTTCTGGGAAGCGCGCAGCAACCGTAGCGGCCGCGTATGTAGGTCCAGCCGTGTCGCTCCCCCCCCCCCCCCCCTTCCCCCCTATGTATGCCCTCGCACGCGCGCAGATATACATATTCCCCTCGGCGTCTTCATATTGAATCGGGTGTCGACCGGCGCACGGCGTATCGAGGCACGCAGCGTTTCTTTCGTTCGGCGCTCGACGTGACCGGCGGGTCCCGCCAGAACGTGACCGGGCGGAGAAGGAGGCGGGAATGAATACGCACGGACGTTACGTCGGAAAGCAGGAAAAAAGAAAGAGAAAGGAAATATGTAAAATGAAGCGCCGCCACTGGCCACCGCGAGCGCCGCGTGTTCGTCGATGAGAGAATACGGAACGGAAAGAGCTACGCGAACGGACGCGTCGCAAAAATGCACTTGTTTAACACGGGGGCGTCCCGGCACGTGGGAGAAATTACGCCGACGCAATTTGCGACTTTGGTGTGCTTCGAATTATTTTTTTTGCGACACTGAATACATATAATGAGCGCGACATCTTTCTTTTTTTTTTTTTTGTCCTGAAAGTTTTTTTTTTTCTGGTTAGATAAGGGATGGAAAATAGAACTCTTCTTATTTCAGAAGAGGGGACTAGTAGCCGCCCTTTACTCTACGCAGTACGAATGCGTATGTGCAAATATATGGATGCAGGCAAAGTAACCCTCCTGTCTAGACCACCAGCATTTCGCCAACGCTTTCACTGGCTCCACGGAGGGCACCTGATAAAGAGACGATTGCCCACCGCCACCGGGGCGACTTCGCCAGTGAGATACAGTAAACCCTGGTTATAACGAAACGGGATATAACGAACTAATGGATATAACGAAGCAATCGCAACTCGCTTCAAATTCCCATAGACGCCATGTATTTAAGACCTCGTTTTATCGAAGCTAAAATTTCTTCGCAATGGGTATAACGAACCCCATTTTTTTTTCACGGATGCGGTTATTCAAAACTAGCGCTAGCTAGGGACCGCCAACTCCAGCGCGCTAAAATGGCTGCAAGCGCCTGGCAACACGCGCGAGCGTGCGCGTTTCCCGGGCTCCCGGTAGCTCCCGCGTGTTTCCAAACGCTTCGCTGCACAGAGCACCCACGTGACATGTGTGATGTCGCTGCGCCTCCCGGTAGGGTGTCCGGATGTTCCTCCAGCCACTCTACCGGGATGCGGCAAACATGCTGCGCCGCTTCTTTGGCGCTCACGAAGGCGGTGCAGACGGACTCAAAATGGCGGCTGCAGCTGAAAAAAGCGATCATTCGCGTAAAGGAAACGCGGCAAAAATCTATCAAGGACTTATTTCTTTGCGAAGTGACCCGCCAGCTCGCGCGCTGTCGAATGATAGCTTGGTGTGAATAAAGTAACCACTCCTCGCTGGTTTTTTTTTTTTTCGCTTCTTTTTTGTTTGTTTGTTTTCGCCGACTGCTGTGAGCTTCGGTGTTGAGTACATCCTCTCTTGCATGTGAACTGTCGGTAGAAGTGGACATTGGCTATAACGCAGTATTGGTTATAACGTAGTTATTACAACCCCCCCCCCCCCCCCTTCAAATTCCTTATAACGAGGTTTTACTGTACACGTTTCCTGAAGTGCACGTTTATCTCTCCCCCCTCTACTTTTAGGCATTCATACGAATGTTCTCCAGGCTGCGCCATAAATGTCACCATCAGACTTAAAACAAGACACCTCCGTAAGCCAGAAGCCCACATCCCCATTCACCCCTTTGAGTCCTTCCCAGCCTCAGCGACATGCAGCCATAACGGAACGACACGTCATTTCGTATCGATGTGGTGAAAGATCTGGGTACCAAATCTGAGGTTTTACTGTACACGTTTCCTGAAGTGCACGTTTATCTCTCCCCCCTCTACTTTTAGGCATTCATACGAATGTTCTCCAGGCTGCGCCATAAATGTCACCATCAGACTTAAAACAAGACACCTCCGTAAGCCAGAAGCCCACATCCCCATTCACCCCTTTGAGTCCTTCCCAGCCTCAGCGACATGCAGCCATAACGGAACGACACGTCATTTCGTATCGATGTGGTGAAAGATCTGGGTACCAAATCTTCCCCGCCACCGCCACCATCATTACCATCATCATTATCAGCCTCCTTGTGTCCGCTGCGGGACTGAAGCCGTACCTGCATG
>NW_027526445.1:191459064-191542230 GCF_048455015.1 Haemaphysalis longicornis
CCTCCGTAAGCCAGAAGCCCACATCCCCATTCACCCCTTTGAGTCCTTCCAGCTCAGCGACATGCAGCCATAACGGAACGACACGTCATTTCGTATCGATGTGGTGAAAGATCTGGGTACCAAATCTGAGGTTTTACTGTACACGTTTCCTGAAGTGCACGTTTATCTCTCCCCCCTCTACTTTTAGGCATTCATACGAATGTTCTCCAGGCTGCGCCATAAATGTCACCATCAGACTTAAAACAAGACACCTCCGTAAGCCAGAAGCCCACATCCCCATTCACCCCTTTGAGTCCTTCCCAGCCTCAGCGACATGCAGCCATAACGGAACGACACGTCATTTCGTATCGATGTGGTGAAAGATCTGGGTACCAAATCTTCCCCGCCACCGCCACCATCATTACCATCATCATTATCAGCCTCCTTGTGTCCGCTGCGGGACTGAAGCCGTACCTGCATGTCGTAGTTCATTCGTTGCTTCCGAATTTACTTATCTCATCCTCCCACTGAGGTCGACGGCCTTCTCCTGCTTCACCCACTTCTCCCTGTTCCCCTGATGGTCTTCCGGTTGTCAGGTCTGCTCATCACGCGCCCAGCGCAGGTACAGCTCTTGCTCTTAATTTTGGCTCTGACGTCTTCCACCAGAGCTTGCTCTCTTACACGGGAGCTCGTTTCATGTCCCTAACCGTGAATTTCAAATCACTTCGCCAGAACACCCGGCGGCAGTATCGCGTCAGCTCCTCTTTGCACCCCCCTCCCCCCCTTCCCTCTGGCCCTGCCAATCCCCGTGTTGCGTGTTAAGCCAGCATGCCCGAGCCACGGCAAGGCCAGAGGGGATCAATCGGCACAGTTCTTCGTTCGCGGACCGACCATCGAACGGGACGCCGCGACAACGCCAGCAACGACGCGGCGTGCCACACCCGACACCGGCGGCGCCAAATACAAACAAAACAAGCGAGGCACGCTGCCGCCGCAGGCAGTCTGCAATGCAATCTGCGGCCCCGAATGCCACTGACGCTGCCGGCGCCGCGGGCGCTGCCGCTTCCCACGCGCAGCCCGCTGGTCAGTCGACACCACCGCGGACACCGGAGAAGCCGCCGCAAAGCGCTCGGCAGTTTGCCTGCGCCTGTACGCTCGCTGGTACGCCGTCGACGGACGCCCCGGAACACCCGAAACCATGGCCCCTTCGATCGCGGCAGGCCCCGTTTACCCTTGCTGCTTGGCACCGACGCCAGCCGGCCTGTATTTTGGCCCAATGCCGCCTGCGATTTCCGAGGGCCCTGTGTGTGTGGTGAAAACCCTCTTTCATTGATTATATTTGCGCACGCTAGTACACGACTTCTGGAACCAGGGGACTGTCGACCAGAAGCGAAGTTGTTTCCAAGACCGCCACTACGATTGTCATCATTATCCTACAAGCGGGCAGCAGCAGCAGCAGCCCGCTTGTAGCCATCTTCATCACAAAAGGTCTTTTCCATGCTCCTTCAGTCGTTCCTGCTTTGTGATGGCCTATGGCTGCGGCCCTTTCTTGGCCTCCGAATTTTCTGATCTCATCCGCTGCTTCGCCTACTTCCAGTCGCGTTCTTCGGCAGCCGTTGGTCCACCGGCTGATGGACCGGGATGGTTGTGGTCCACAATCGGTGGACCATCCTGATGGTCCACCGATTGTCAATCAGTTGCGCGCATTGCTTGCCCAGCCCAAGTCCACCTCTTCCTGCAGACGCGCGAGCTTCGAAGAGTCGCGCATGCGCGGGTGTTCGAGTAGTCCTAAAAGATGCAGCCGCGGACTGGCTAGCCGCCGAACGTGTTCGAGGCAAGAACATTGCCCCGGACTGGCGCGCGCCCTCAGCGCCATCAGCGCACGCCTCCTCCTCCTCCCCCTCCTGTGAGGGGGTGGTGGGCCCCCAGTCACAAACGGCAGCCGAGCCCAGGCCTGTTCTCGCGCGAGGCATGTTACGCGGAGCATGCCAAACATCCCGTCCGGGCAGCACGGCGCAGGGCAGGCCTGCCTGTGTAAACATGCCTGGATGCAGCAGCCGGGGGCACGCGTGCAGGCCGGCCACCCCGTGCAAGATACCCCGGGCACGCGTGCCCGTTCGTCGGCGCGCCATCGCCCGCCCGAGGAGGCCAAAGGTCGCTCCTTCCGCTCACAGATGTGTGCACGGACGCGCGCCGTTGTAAGAGGGCGCCGCTTTCGTGCACACGGATGGGGGCCGCGCGCGCTGTCTTCTCAGAGACGCGGTGCTTCTCGGCCTGGGGCACGATGAGGTGAAGACAAGTGGAGACCTCGATGCCACGGCAGAGAGGATGGTGAATAAAATAGTGTTGGCAGGCGTGCGTACGTGTGCGCATGTTCGTGTATGTTTGGGTGTGTGTAAGAAGTACAGTGCCTGTGACGCCAGAGTATTAGCGCGCAGGCCACCATCTTGATGCGATGGAACCTGAGTGTTGGTCCTACACGTAGAAAGTAGGTGCGAAGAAAGGTGCAGCGCATACGCGGTGTCAGCGCAGCAAGTCAAAGCATAGTTATAACGGAATCACTTTATTCCAAATATCGCTCTTGTTTCCCGGCCCTCACTGCAGTGCACACAGAGCAAATCAGAGCCGCTTTTATAATAAAGTACCATTTATAAAGATGCCGGTTTTTTAATCCCGAGTATTTCGTTGTAACGGGGGTTTGCGGTATACAAAACCGGCGCGCAAGCTTTGCGGCCACTGCTCCGGATTAGGCACGCACGTCGAACAAGCTGCACGGTAGCAAGGCACACGCAACCCCAGGATGGATGGAACCGCGCGGTGCTGTGGGAGACGACACCTGCAAAAAGCTCGCATTGCCTATCTCCGCGCGCAACCTGAAATCCCACTCTGGTTCCTTTATTAACTCACTGCAATGCACAGCCGATCCGATCTGTCGTGAGAGAGAGAGAGAGAGAACAACTTTATTGTGTGCCCGATGGGAAAAGGAAGAGGTTGGAGATCCTCCCCGGTCCTCTTCCCCCTTTTAGGCGGCAGCCAGGAGTCCTCGGACCCCGGAATCTCGACACACGGGCGTTTTCGCCTCCACCAGAAAAGCCGCCGCAGCGGCCGTGATCGAACCCGCGTCCTTGGGCTCAGCAGCAAAACGCCTTAGCCACTGAGCCACCGCGGGGGGTCTGTCTGGCGAGTCCTATATGGGAGCGCATCCGGCTCGTGTTTGCCTTCTGTTCAGGCATGCAAGCCCATCACTACAATGTCATGCGTCGACCGTAAGTTCCTGCCACCCAGCAGGCTTGTTACGACTGGCGATGCTGCAAGTAACCAGTGTTGTGAATCTTTTTCTGGTTTATCATTACGAAGAACGTCTGCTTTGCCTCGTTTCTCATCCCTATTTTAGGCTTGCATTTTCCACTTGAACAAGCGGACTATGAATGGATGGTTAATGAATACGGCGACTTCGAAGAAAACCGCGCTCACACAAGTTAACCACGGAGGAACTACGATGAACAGTGGTGGCTTCACACCTCAGGGGCTACTGAATCTTTATATTGTAACGGCGTTCGTTCAAGAAGGAAATACATGTACCGAGGTTGAAGAGGTCGACCTAAGACGGAAAGAGTGCTCTATTTACGGTCGCTAAATTTCTGAACTAACCCGTGCCCCCTCGTAAGTGACACTGGGTCAATCCGATTGCCGGTCAATCCGATTGCATACGAGCGTGAGAGTGCGAGCAAAAAGAGAAGCCCTGCCTAGCAGCAACACAAGTAACACAGTTTCAAGAAATTGCCAAAGCCCGCAGCGGTCAAAATCATTCCACAAGGGACAGTCCTCAGAAAGATACGGCCGTAGCTTCAACAAGAGAGAGAGAGAGAGAGAGAGAGAGAGAGAGAGAGAGAGAGAGAGAGAGAGAGAGAGAGAGAGAGAGAGAGAGAGAGAGAGAGAGAGAGAGAGAGAGAGAGAGAGAGAGAGAGAGAGAGAGATACTTGGTGGCTTACACCAAAGGCAAGCTTCGCGGTAGCAGAGCGGTACTCCGAACACTCCCTTACAGTTCACAGGAGGCACGTCCGGCAACGCCGTTTATCTCGGAGATGAAGAAGAAGAAGACCCGAGGTCGGGACCCGCACTCTTCCGTCGAGAGGCTCCCGTAGCGGTGGAAACAGACGGAGGAGGTCCAAGTGGCGCACGGGGTAAAGGACCGGCCTCCTTCCGTGCCCGAGGGCGCCTGTTTGTTTGCACGTGCACCAGGCTCCGCCGCCGTGTTTATCGGAGCCCGAGGGCGTTGGTCCCCGGAGGAGAAGGCCCGAGCGTCCCAAGAAACGGCTTCCGCGCTCACAAGGAGCTCATTGAGTGCCCTAGCTCGGTCTCTTTCCTTTGGTGCGTCCACTGCTCGGCACATCCGGTCACGAGGACGAGTGACTGTGAAAGGGAGGCCCGAATTAAATGTCGAGGTCATTTGCTCCGCTCCGGCGTTTTTCGCCCACTTCTGCATCGGGCAGTGGAATGACCTCTGATGTAATGGTAGCAAACTACGAGCGGCGAACGAAAACGCAGTCCCTCGCAGCGGAACTACAGTAAACGCTCGTTATAAATGCATTATACCGACACGCCGTTATAAGCGATAGTTCGTTGAATGCGGAGCAATGTCCTCGCAACGCACTGCAGTGGGCACAACGAAACACTCAGAATAAAGCAAGGTTTAACATTAGAGCGATTTTGCCGTCTGAATAAACTCTGACTCTGGAATTAATGTAACGACAGTTTACCGTGCGTAATCCGAAGGGGGGCTGTAACAATACGCCCTATGAGGCTGAAGTGCAAGTGTTGATGCGGCCACGGGTTTTGTCTATGGATGGTTCGCGCCAACAATGTCCCCTCAACAACGCTTTAAAGTCCGATCAACGCCGCCGTCAAGCGATCGACTTTTTTTTTTTTTTTTCAGCGAGGCTGCTAACAGCTTGGTTCGCAACTTTCTCCGGACTACCGTACACTTTGCAGCAGAGCCTTCTCGGCGGCAAAGCCAAATTTACAGTGAAAGGTGACTTGAAAATAATGCGACCGCTAGTGCGAAAGATGACCAATCTACGCTCCATACGTTGCGCATCTGCGAGCCACATTTCCTTGCCCGCCAAGTGACACCACGGAGGTGTACGGCATGGGCGAGTCACCGACCATGCTCAGTGAGAGGCCACTTCGAAGGTGTTGCAAGTAAAGGCGACACTGGCGAAAGTGACGAGGGGAGCAGTAACGTCACTTCCGTTGAGATGCCGCCTGCCGTTACAGGGTTGACGAGCTGCAGCGACCAACGGGCCTCGTACAGCGCGCAGCGCGGCTGAACCCCAGATGGCCTTGATAGCTACTCTACTCCTCACTAGATTGGACGTGAGGACAAAATACAAGTCTGGCTCATTAAAAAGACCGCTCTGAACCGATAACAATGATGCCAGTTTATGCCAAACTTCACACCAAGAACGGAGATAACAGATGATGCAGCGGCGACTCCCCCGCCCCTTTAAGGAGATTTCCGTATGACGTCACAAAGTATTGGTCGCATGACTGACGGCCACCGACCTGAGCAAAAGCCGAGAAACATTGGAGGGCGATCGTGGCGGAGCCCCAAGTTCCGCTTCCCCGCATCATCTGAGTGCCAGCATGCAGTTAACGCACTGCAGATGACCACGTTCTTAGCGCTGGCTATACATTACGCCACTCCTGCCCATACGACGTCACGTTAACGCGAAATTTGAATGTTGTTCGCTACTTCTCGCATCTTTTCGTTTAAAAGGCATCTTTCGTGGCAGCATGTAATAGGGCTGACTGGGTCACCAAAGGCTAGTTCTTTCAAACTAAACGAAGTCGTAGTTTCGTAAGTTGTGGATTCCTAGCCACGCTACTTGACAAGCCGTGTTTAAAGATGGCGGTCGAAAACGGCTGGCTTAATAAGACGCAGATGTTAATCCACACATGCGCAGCTTCACTGGTCAGTCAAGTTAGGTGTGAATGCGTCTTAAGTTTTTTTTTCTTCCTGTCCCCGCGCGCTAATTACTCGAAGACAAGAGTGAAAAAAAACGAAACACCTTTGATTAAAGATTCCCGATCCAACACGAAAAACAAGGACCGATCGTATCAACGCGCGGTTTGGCGTGTAGTAAGCGTGGAAATGAATAAGGGACAAGACCACAAATTTTAATTTCACGGATTTAACGCGCCGAAGCTTAAATCCGTCTAGCGGAGAGCTACGCACTAGCTTAGACCACTCAGGAATATCTAACGTGCTCCTGAACCACGAAGCAGCGGTGTTTTCGTTCTTCGCCCTCATTACAAAAACAAAGAACGCTTGCTTTGCAGTCTTGATATCGCAAGAGTGCGAGATTATCCGTCACACCCGCTCGCCTAGCGGGTTATACGCATGAGCCCTCAGCAGGGCCAGGCAAGCGGCCCGCTAGAGCCTGACCATGACAAGCCGTACAGCGCGCTGTGCATTCGCAAACATTAATTTGAGGTCGTGATACTCGGCAGACGCGGTTGGAATCCGTACTGTGACAGATGGGAAGGGAGCTTTACGACTCCGCGGGACGAGAGAGAAGTACAGAGATTATCATGCGAGGATAACATCAGTAAATTATTGTGCAAAACGTAGATTCGCTCGAGGTGCGCAAGCGAGCCTCATTTGGCGAATTTTTTGGTAATTAAGGGGTCCAAAGGGATCTTGCTCGTTTAAGTGTTGTGCATGATACTCACCATCAATCCCTGCTTCGAAATAATTGAAAGTAACGCTGTTCTAAACTCAGAGTACCCTGGCACACTTCTTGCGGAGGACCCTCCTAGTGCTTGCCCACTAACACATTCACTAACTGTATAATTAATTGATTAGCGTGTTGATCGAACTTTTTGACTGACTGAAATAACTTGATTTGATTGATCGCTTTGAACACCGCCATCCAAAATACCTCGTCGTTTATGCGCTGTTCTGCGGTTATGTAACACTGCGCTGGGCTTCAGAGTGCGCACATAAGCTTCAACGCGTAGACTTCTTGCGGTTCGCCCACCTAGTGAACATGCATTTATAAACAACCCATATCTCACAAGCCTTCCAAGTATATGCTTTTTGACAGGGGGTGGAGAGGGGGGGGGGGGGGGGGGGGGCTGAGAAAGAATGGCATTTCATAAGCTATCGTGGGCACGCATTCAACGGTGGAAATTGCGTAGCCGAAAAAAAGCCCTGCAAACAACTCAGAAAAAGAGTACGATGAGCGCTTGCTTTGGGTGCAGTGTCGCAGCACAGGTGTCGTTCTTGATGCTATTCTTTGCATTTCTGCCGTTGATCGCAGTGATTGGTCCTCCGACTGCATTGGTGCGGAGAGGACCCCAGGGGACACTTCCCGCAAACAACGAACTTTGCTCCCCCAAAGATGAGAATATCTGCAGCCCGCCCGCTGCGACGTCCTCAGCAATGCCTGGAAATTCAGAAAAACATGCGCAAAGCGGGACAGTGTGGAAGATAAGTTAAAGCGAGGAATGTCTTCACAAACAATGTTAGCGAACGAATCGATAAGCAAGCCATTCCGAGAGCCGTTGTGTCGTAGTGCGCTGCCACATGACAGGGCTGCAACAAGTGTCCCACGAGCTTATCAAAACAACAGAGACGGCGTCACGGCGGAGACAGCGCAGGTGTGTTCATGCGTTGAGGGACATTAACGTTTCCCAAGAGATTCCCGCACACAGCCGGCTTTTTCCAAGAAAGGTTTTCTCTGGAGAACGAGAACCGAGGAAAAAACGCGAGCAGGAGGGCACTGCGTGCAGTCGGCAGCAGGAAAGCTGAGAAGACGCTGCAGGGAACGGCATCAACGGCGCATGACGCACCGGACGCCAAGATCACTCCGCGCGACGAACCGCAACCTCGCGGTGACAGCCGCGGGCCCGCGGCAAAGCGGCCTAGTTTCCGCGCGTACTCCGTAAACACCTACGACATAAGAAGCCTACGTGTTCATCCGTCTCATTAAACGATGACGGTCGCCTCGTTTATACGAGTGCTGAATATTCAGGAGATTCCGGAGACTCCAATCGCGCGGGTGGAAATTTTGCCGTAGGTGCATGGGCGCACATTTAAGGCCTTCTCATCTAGGCGGTGTTGGCTACCCCTCGTGCTAACGCCGCGTTCGGCAGAACTCCCATTCCCACACCGAGACAACGGATCATTCCACAGACGCAAAAAAAAGCCAGCTCGACTCTTCCTACGGCACCTGCACAGCTGCCATCGTCAGGCGATCGGCACGAGCTGAAAACGCACTTCGGGGACGTTGTTTTTGTTGCGGTAGTTGTTACCTCGACAGCAGGTAGGAACGCGAATCGCTGACCCTCGGTGACGACACCACAACGAGACATTGGCATGTTGAAGGCGTTCCTTCTTTGCCGACTCCGCGAACAGCGCGGCTCGTGTTTCTCGTGGCTCGGGGAGAAGCCCGGGCAGGCGAGATGACAACCACGGGACGATGATTTGCCCGCGCCTCGACTTACGGCGGTGACGGACCCGTGAAGGATGACGCAGACACGACGGAGAACAGCCGATAGGCAAAAACAAGCGCACTGCCAACATCAACGAGGGACGCAACTCTGCCCTCGAGGAGTACTTCTCCCACGCCCTTTTTTAAAGACGATAGTCTTTCTTGGGCTACTTAAACCGAGAAATTTTGGTCTGTCTGTATGCCTGTCTGTCCGTCTGTCTGTCTGTGACTCGATTCAGCACCCGGCCAAAGTAAAATTGATAATTGCGCAATAGTCTTATATACTCACAGCCACATGTAAACGTCTAAGCCCGGTTTATATGTTCATACTTGTCAACTTTGTTGAACAAGAACAAGGCATTACGCAAATATAAGACAGGAAATTAGTGCACAAGGGATATTTATAGTGTTCCCTTTATTAAAAAAATCATGGATGCTTGGTTTTTCGATAGCAAATGATATTCTACATCTACTGCAGAAAACCGCCGCCTCCTGGCGGCATATGAAAAATCACGCGGCAATAGCAACGAAAGGTTCCACTAGCTAGGTTCCACGTTCTGCTTGGAGCGCACGTGGAGCAGGGCCACGCGGCTCTATAAACCTTCTAGTCGGCCGCCTCCATTCACGCGCGTCTCCGCCGTACTGCAGCGCTGGCATCGCGGAACCCAGCCTGTAGCAGTGGAACGCGGTAAATTTAAATCGCCTTGCGCAAACCTTTAGTGTGTTTACCTTGGAATGAGCGCGACGGTACAGGAACAGCATGAGAGGTGAGCGGGAAAGCAAAGGGGGGCATTTCCTTGGCAAATGTCTACAAAGACTATCGTCTTTTGACGACATTTGCAACGAAAGGAGCAGATACGCGGCCATTTTTACAGATCACGCCGAAACAACGCCGTCGGTGAGGTCAAGGCCGTCAGCGAATATATTTGGCACCTTCTCCCGCTGCGAAACTCGTCCTAGCGCCTCTTCCTTTCTATACTTGTTTTTGCCCCGGGTGAACTACAAAGTTGTCGTACTGTCTTGTTTACTTCAAAAGCAGCGCGACAATTGCTTTCCCTTTGACGAAGCACCAGTAGTCATCATGCAGTTAGGACACGGTTATCTCGCGGTAGCCCCGGCTCGTGCAACAACAATTTGAAGATTGTTCGCTCTACCAGCTCTGAGATGCTTGCCTGCGCGTACCCCTGCTCTGTCTTTCTCTCATCTTTTCCTAGGGCATTCCAGCTTACGCAGTTATCAAGGCTAGTCTGCTGATGTCTACACTCTGAGGCATACTACTGGGCCGATCCTCCTAAGCAGGGGCGGTCTCAGCGGCTAACAAGCACGGCTTTGGGCGAGGTTCTCGGCCGAGGCGGCCGTTTTCCTTCGGTCGAGGTCAGACAACTCCAGATGATCCATATTATCAACACCAAAGTGTTTTATTCCGGGAGGACACTAAGGATTTCAGTGACGTCGACATCCATCACAGTACAACGAGGCAAGCGGCCTGTAAAGGGTGCACCCCTGCACACAGGGTCTTCTTGCGGGGAAGCAACCTTCAGTACTAAAGAGTACGTTATACTTGGGGTTGTTCGTTTTCGGGTTTTATATTTTAACACGAACGTGTTTTATGCCGGGATACACCAAGATTTTGCTGATGTCATATCCGTCATGGAAATGCCGCCAGCACACTTTTGCCGAAGCGACCCGCCAGCAGGACGTCGCTCGCCAAGCACACCCGCAAGACAGCCGCCGACCGCAAATCATGCTCAGCTGCAGATTTCGCTGCACATTTCACTTTTGTGTTTTGCCGATTCCTATGACAGAGGAATCAACCACAGTTTTTTCCCTAGTTCCTCCCACTCGTAACCAAGGTGTATCACTCCACCGTTTGAGCGCCGGAGCGGTACACCTAGAACAACGAAGCTGCAACTCGACGGGAGACGCGAAGAGGAAAACGGCTGTGCGAACGAGGAAGCAGAGAAAGTCTCGCCGACGCGGCGTCGCCAGCGTTGTCGGTGACGCAACGGGCGGCACCGCTGGACGCTTGTTCCGGACGGGACTGGTTTCGCAATATTCCCAACGCGCATTGATGCAAGCGAACCCGCGATTAAGACGGCCGCATGTGTGTATACAATACAGGAGGAAACGCAGAGTGTGTCGATGACTTGGACGCGCGTCCATCCTCCAAGGTCCTTCTCATAAAGCTCGGCGGGAGGGCCACGACGTCGATCCTGGCGTGCTTCGGGCGCGCCCGCACGGAGGGAGGGGATATTCTTCATCACGCGACAACACAGCGCAGACATTCTGTGGCGCCGCGGCGCGATTCACGAAGCCGAGTTTCTGTTCGAGGAAAACGAGGAAGAGGAAAGATGAAACGCTACGAAGACAACACACGACGCGCAAATCATTCAGTACGGAGCACCTATAAAATCAAAAACCCTTGTATACTGATGTGAAATTGGTTCCGTAAAATTTGTCATATTCTCTGTCTCTCTCTCGCGGCTGGAGAGGCGTGCGGATGGGTTGAATAGAATCATTTTTTTTATTTTATTTATTCACTACAAAGAAATCACAAGCGAGTTGGTTAAGAACGTAAATAGAACTTTTTCAATGGGCAAAAGCAATAGCAAAGCACGACAAGGCGAAGCATTAAGAAATGACATCAGGTCTAATTAAGAGCAAAGGGGAATTTTATGCGTAACCCATGTTGACTACATGCATCAGTGGTCAGGGCGTTGCGATACTAAGCTCGTGGTAAATACACTCGAGGATGCGGCAGAAGTAATTATTTTTTCTCGGCGGAGATGAAAATAAGATTAAGAAAAAGCCTGTTGATCCCCTTACACGGGTGCACTTGACAGGCTTCACAGGATGACGGAGCCACAAACTTATGTTCCACTACAGTTACACCTTTAGTCCAGAAAACCACACTAAAACAGGGAAATTCCACGAATCTATTTATTATGGAACCTATTCCCACTGCTTTATTTTTTCCCCCAGCTGGTCTAAGATATTCCTTAGCCCACCACAACAGCCCACTACATTGCTTAGGTACAGCTTTCGCGCGTAAAGCTTCCAATCTGAACATGTGGCCGCACTTACAAAAGTACACGAAAAGATATGTATGTACCACCAATCACGCATGCGGAAGCTCATAATTATAATGCAAGTCAACGTATATATATACAGAAATGTAAACTGAAATATAAATGAAAGGCAGGAATAAAAATGGCTGCGGTGAGACCATCGGAGTGATAGCACAAGAACATGCAGTTATCGGGAACATTACAGCTTATAATATAGTCATATCACCCGGCACATTATCTATAAACTGCAACATTTAAGTTTTGCGCGCATGCGCACGCGCACCGATCGGGTACCAGGCGATTCTTAAATATAAACTTGAGACGTGTTTATAATATCTATTAAATTCACAAAAACTTCCAGGACAAAAAAAAAATGCATTAGGAAAAACGCCGCTACGAAAAGAAAAATCCCCGACTTTCGTTTGCGCTTTTTAGGGGCGAAGCCTTTTAGGGGCTGGGGTTGTTGCAGTCTTCTGTCGTCGTCGTCGTATTCTTCGTTCGTCTCATGTAGTCACGGTACTAAAACTCCGCGAAACTCGTTTACGCCTCGCGCTAGAACGTAACGCGTACTAGAAAAACAGCCGGAAACTCGTCTACGCCATGCGCTAGACAGCTTCGTGCTTCAAAGACAACAGACATTTACAGCAAAGCTGTATACCTGTACCCTCCAACGGTTTCATCTCCGTTGGCAAAAACACCAAGGCGCCGTTGGCAAAAACACCAAGGCGCCGAGAATACACTTATACACTGCATGCTTCCTCCCTCACCAGGTTTCACGTTAGTGTAGATGGCCAGGAATTTTTGTTTTTTAGTGATGTTGCCACGTGGGCCTTATCACTGCTTGAGTGCGTTCCCGTTTAATAGCCCGTCATAACAAACGTTCAGAACACATTCCATGCGTGTCGCCCTACCCATGTGCCGTGTTTCCGGCTGCAAATTCCAGTTCGACCTTCAGCGGCGAGTCAGTAGAGACGCACTTGCAGCCGCGACACGGACGTACGAGTGCAAAGAATAAAAACGTTTTCAATGCTTTCGAGTTTATTGACACTGCAGGCCTAGCGCACGGGTTTCCCATTGAGAGAGCGTATTCGATAAATCGCGCTATGGAAAATCTGCATCCGCTAGCAACTTGACATACCCCACGTATGCGTCCCTCTATTTCGCAATACCCTTTTTTAAATAAATAGGACACCACCTGGCCGCGTTTTTCCTGTCGGTAAAGGGCTCGTTCGGCATCCCGTATTTAAGTTATCCAGGAGAAGGGCCGGCGAGCAATGCAGACGAAAAATTGTCGGCTAATTCACCATAAAATACCTCCGCAAATAGCTCAAAGTTGACTTCATTCGTGCCCTACGTCATCAACGTCCAAATCCTTCCCCCACACTTATCCTGGATATGATTGGAGAAAAATTCCAAGCCTCATTTTATACCCGTTTGGCTTCAGAGAGGCACGAACCCAACAGGACAGGAAATGCGAATTCCGAGAATAATAGAGTGACGCATCGGGAGACGGGAAAGGGGGGGGGGGGGATGTAGCGGTTACGGGTTAAGAAAGTTACATTCTGCGGTCGACGCCTGTGGAGAAAGAGTCCGTACCGTAGAGTTTCTGCCATAAGTAATTGGAACAGGGATTTGTGAATATCACAAAATATTTGTCTTACTGGCTTTATGACAGCCATTACCGATTCACAGGAGGCTTTTTCTATTAGGGTGGACTCCTCTAAACCCACACCTACGCAGTCAGGCAGTTTGCGAAAGAAGAAGTTCCTATAAATTTACGAGAACGTGTTTGATCCAATTACTTTTTACGAACCCTGTACATTGGCGGCTGGGAAGTTTTCCAATAATAAAGTCGTTGGACTGTGCATGGAAGCCGCGAGACCACACTCCGAAAATAAGGGCGGACGTTGTACGATACCTGGAAATCGAATCAATCGAAACGCGGGGATCGTGATATATACCACTGAGGAAGATATGCAGCCGACCAGCACACTAAAGCCCAATGCTTCTTACATACGTCTGCAACTTAAAAACTACCGGAGCGGAAGTGAGGCGTGGAGGAGCACGCCCTTCCGTACTGTAAGCCTTCGTACTAACAACACCTTTCTCGACACAAAAAACCTTCTTCGTTATAAGCGATAGCTTGTTATAAGCGGGTAATGGTACGCCCTTTGTTCACAGCAATAGGGATACCCAGAAACACCTCAAATAAAGCGACGTTTCGAATAGAACGATTTCGTAATAGCGAGGTTTTACTGTATGCGAGCGGGATTTAAAGGAAGATCGTACAGCCTCCGCAAGACAGGAATGAAACCCGTGAACAAAGTCTTAACGGAGCACTCACACACACGACCAAGGCGGGTATTACACGTCCGGAGTCGAGTTGTGTCGGAAGGACGGACAGGGAGATCTATCGCCGCAGCCGAGACCGCATACCATTTACGCGACCAAAAACAGCGCGTGTACAACACCCAAGCGCATCGTCTACACCGCCTTCTGCAGGCCTGGAACAAAGCTCTGAATTCTTAGCACTGGCTAAGAATTTTCTACGGGCGAGCAACGCCGACGGCGGCCCGAGTGGTCACGGCCGCAGCTGGCGTCGATATATCCCGCAGCCCGGTGCATGGTGCGGACGTTCGCTTAACGAAGCCTTTGTCATGTAAAGAGCGTGCCGCCCCAGGAATTCCCTAATTAGCCTAGGGGCCCGGCGCGCCTCGATTCGAGCGCGGCGCTTCACTCAACCCCGGACACGCGCGTCGCGGGGCAAAGGGCCAGTGGTCACCCTCTCGACCTCGGCCTGCGCGGTCGGTGAAACAACGCCCGCGCACGGGGGACCGCGCCGGCCTAAGTTGAGAGTCACTTTGAGTCCTCCGGTGGTGGCTGGGCGGTACGAACGGAGACTGTTTCACAACGAAGGACAGAGACTGGGAAGAACAACTGGCCAACTTGATGCTCCTGGCCTAGATGCATGGTCGTGCACAATTTCGGTCAAAAAGAAACACAATTACGGGCGCATAACACCCCGCGAACGGCAGGAATCTTTAAAGTTTGTCAGGGGCGCTTCACTACAACGGAGCGTCTCACAGGGCCTCGCATCGGTGCGATAAAGGCCCACTTCATACTGTGAACGACGACATATGATGATGATGATGACGACGACGACGACGACGACGACGACGAGGAGGAGGAGGAGAAGAAGAAGAAGAAGAAGAAGCAGAAGAAGAAGAAGAAGAAGAAGAAGAAGTTATCCTATTAAAGGCTCACAGCAAACTTGTCGACTTGTATCTTACTAGATAAAGAACTGGTGGCCCGAACCATTCACATGGTGAAGGATAGTCAGCGAAGCTGTGTCGGTTTCATTGGGCTGCACACATACACGAAACGAAACACTTTTGGGGCGCAGCCCAAAAGAGTGCACGCAACGGCTGCGTCTTGCATCGGTGTCCACGCGAATGGCGGCGGGAGCGGCTGTGTGGCGCTCGACGCCTACACACGCCCACATTCTCCGCGTTTCCGCTGCTGCTGAGTGGCCCCTTCGCGCGGCTCCGACGCCACACCCTTTCCACGCTCTCCCGCGCTTTGGCTGCTGCCGTTCCGCGCCCCCTCCCCCAACCCGGGTTTCTGTTCGCAGACATTTCCTGGATCGGGCACCATCCCAGGAACGCATGCGGGGATGCATGCTGAGGGTATGCCAGAGGCGACCAGCTTCCCTCTAGAAAACTCACTGTCCAAGAACCGAGAACAAAAAGATTCGTCGCCAACAGTCACTTGCTTTTGACTTGTCTCCAGGACAAGCGACAACAATAGCGAGTTTTAGCTGACCGTTTTTCACGCTCCGCTCCGCTCCGATAGCAAGCGGGAGCGCCATTGCGCATGCGTGGCGCGCTTGGCCGCGAACGGCATTAGATTTAGCATAGCGTGCTCCGTCCGCTAACGCTACGGCGACGGGTAGCGGGGCGCGACTGGGGAGAGCAAATTCGTCACGGTGGGGTGGATTAGTTCCGCGCGGCCTGCCTTCGCCATGCCCGCTCTTTCCCTCCGCTGAGGGGCAACCTCCTCGCACTCCCCGCGCGCGCATGCGCAGTCCGCTCCCGCTACACGCTAACCTTTGCGTAGCGTACGGGAGCCGCTATGCTAAAACTCTCTATTGGCTCCGGTGGTGCTGACCGTGCCGCCGATACCGGAGCGGACCGTCGAAAACGGTTTGCTAAAACTCTCTAATGTATGAAAAAAAAAAAAAAGAAAAAAAAAAAAAAAAACCAGCACGTCGCCTTTCATATTACCAGAGCCCTTCAATGCTTTAAAGCATTGAAGGACTCTGATATTACACTCACGCCGTATCTGTATGGCGACCAATGCGGAGGGCGTACAGGCGAGGGAAAAACGTTAAGCGCAAGCTTACAAGCTCCGGCTAGCTCTTTTTTTTTTTTTAACACAAACGAGTCGGCGGATTACATGCACCATCTGGCTTCCGAGTCTATACGGCCCGTGCGGTAAGCTGAAAATTGGACTGTTCAGGGGTTACACCGGGACACTGAAAGGGAGACCCTGTCGGGCTAAATAGAATAATGCAAATTCGCGCCGCCTCTGAGCGCGGAGAAAATCAACGCTGGGTGCTGTCAAGAAGGAAAGGGATCAACGGGAGAAGGGTCCGCACTAATCCGGCCTACATCTGGGACCACCTGACTCACGCGGCTGGCTCGGCGCGCCAAGACCGCACTCCCCCTCTTCCGCAAAGTGAAACAGTACGATGAGGTAACCTCACCCGGTCTCGTCTGCACACGAAGCAGCGGCGTCAAGGGACACCGCGCTGTTTCACCGAAAAATGAACTCTAGCGGCGGGTATAACAGTTCGAAGCACGCGCTATCTCGTTAGGCCCGTCCAAGGAGAATGCGAAGGAGTCGAACCAGTTGTGTTAACTACAACTTTTCGAATTCGACGGCAGGAACATGACGGCAAAAAAAAAAAATAATAATAAAGAAGCCCGAGCGCTTTCTCAGACTCTTATTGTATGTATGTAATTTATTGTACTTAGGAAAAGGAAAAGCCACCAACAGGCGTAATTTGTCTCGCCTAGGGGGCGGACACCGGAACGCCTGCTGGTGTAGGGGGGGAGGGGGAGGATAGGGAGAAAAGAATACATAGGAATATGAGGATAGGGGAGAAGGTTGACATTACAATGCATGTAACTCGCGCAAGGGTAAATATAAAACACAAAAGAGAAAAAAAAAGGAAAAAGGGGAATAAGGGTAAATCTTATTTTTATTTCGTTACTGTATTATGGAGTGCCCATGAGCTATACTAATGTAAGTTTTCTTGCTTCAACGTGGCTTTCTGGCTGTCGACGGCGTACCAGCGCAATTCTAAGTTTACGATAACAACCCTGAAGCACGAAAATTACCCCCCCCCCCCCCCCCCCGATCTCGCGTCGTTAGCCGCATGATTTCCATCCTTGCAAGGGTGGGACAGAATGGGATTTTATTCTATTAAGCAGGAACCTTGTAAGTGCTACCGCTATCCCTAGTGTTTAGATGGCGTATCGGACCACAAAACGCAATTACTGCGAGAAATGTGGGCACGAACTAGGAATCTGCACAGGACATAAAAAGGAAAAAAATAAAGCGACCAATGACTAAAAATGTGATGCTATAACCCCTAGTGGGATACCCCATTCACACGAGGTTAGGCTTAAGTAAACTAAAGGTGCAAACTTTTACAAGTACGCTTCGAGCGGGCCCTCTGGGGCAGGGAGGGCTCCCCGAGTGCTCGCCGTATATTCGTACAGAGGGCGTCTGCGCACGAACCGCACCTGCGGGCAAGAACAGTCCAGGCATCGAAGAAGCCGCCGCTAAAACAAACGGCGCGTAGACGCACGTCTGCCACCGCGGGACACCACCGCATACAGACAGGAGCGTCGTCTCAGCGCGGCGGCCCCGCCCTGAGACAGCGGCGCAGGGATTCGAACGCACCCCGCGTCGACGCTGACGGATCACCGCGCCGAGACGAGAGGGCGGCAGCTGCAGCGGCAGCGGCCGGACGCAGTCAGGTGTGTCCGGCTGACGGATCGGTTCCTCCCGCCGCATCCGAGGAGATCATGTACGCCGCCGTGCAGCGCGCGTGTAAGGTGGGAGCTTCACGGAGCAGACTTTCCCCGAACACGAAGAACCGAGCGAAACCGCCCTATCGTTGCGTCCACGCGCGTTTCTTCTGCCGCTAATTCGCCGCCGCAGCGTATATAGGCGAAAACGCCGATATTAAATTCCGATAATTGGAATCATTGGCGTAATTGGCATTGGGAACGACAATGCCGAATAAAGTTTCATTTCATATTTTAAAAATACGGGCGTCTTTTCGATATTATTAAGGTGAATCTTTCTTGGCGCATTGTCCGGACTTTACGGGCGGTGCTGCTGATGTGGTCTTGCTCCGACGCGAGTTTCATACACCACCACCAGATGGCGTGGTCTGCGGAAAATAAACAGAAACTGTGCGGCATGTAGTGTTAGAATGCGAGGGTATCCATCCAAATCTACATGAGGGAAATATTCGGCTTCCAGAAGCCCTATAAGATTTAAGGGTAGCACAGAGGGAATTAACGTCAAGGCTGTCGAGGCGACGAAAAGAAGATTAGAATGCTGGTGGACGAAAAGCAGAGAGGGGAATATTGCCTAGGACAGCTCCACCTGTAACAGAAAAAAATAAGAATTTTGTGATTGCCCCATGAGCCGCGCTAGTATTAAACGAAGAGTGTAGAACATAGGTATATTTGCTTTTTTGGTAAGATTACACGTCATCACGCCGCTACATAGGAAATACCAATAGCAATCATCATAATCATCATCATCGCGCTGAGGCATTGGGATTTGGGGCAGAGGGGGAGCCTGAATGTCACGGCAATGCAGGGGCCTACAAAGATGGTTGAAGAAAAGTAGGAAGGAGATGAGGATGCGGGAAAAGTAACCAAAGAGGCGAGAATTTAGAACAGCGGGGCAGGAACAGGTGCGGCAGAGGGTTGAAACTTCGAGCCGCTGAGGAGGGAACGAGGGGAAAGGGAAGAAGCGAGTCGATACAATTTGGTAAGAGTAGAGCAAATAATTTGAACAAAACGGGCAAGTCATTGGTTCACAACCGACAATCCCGATAGAAAAGGAGAGCCCCTAATCATCATTATCATCACAATCACTTCGGTCGGTGTACAGGGATCTTACGCTTATGCACCTCTGCCGAGCACGCATCCTCGCTGGCGGTGAAGGCGACGCGTGCGTTGCGACATTCAAGTGTGTTGACGTGGGTGCCGCTTTGGCCATCAGCCCAGCAGCAACGCAAACGCGAATTAAAGATTTCCTTGACTCACGTTTCGTTCAATGCACACCGGCGGCTGTAACCTCCGGTCGCGACTACAGCCGCGAGAAGACGAAACCGTTGTTCTTCACCGGAGACTTCGATCTCCGAAAACCGGCAAAACAGTATGGCTGCGTCTTCATGGATGATGCCTTCGGCGTGCGTCGTCTTAGCTGTCCCCCTTACCACTCATCACTGCCGCAGCCAAGAACCCGTGACCCAGGAATTTTAAAGGGACAGCCCCGGGAGCGCTAGAATTTCCACCTCTGGACCTAGAAAGATGTAACAGCAGAGCTGTTTTGTAGTGCGCGCTCTCTCTGGAGAAGGTTTTTCCGCCGTGCGAAAACCAGCTTCTAGTACAGAAAATTTTCAAACAGTCAAACAAACAAACAAACAAACAAATAAATAAATAAATAAATAAATAAATAAATAAATAAAGGTCCAGGGGCCTTCATATTTTCACATCAGACAGCCTATAGTGCCCCTGGGGAGATGTCTTCCCGGCAATGCATGTCTGTTTAGATGTAAAGCCGACTTTAAAGAAATCGGTGTAACCCAAGGAGGAGGAGGAGGAGGAGGAGGAGAGAAACATTTATTAGAGTGGAAAGTGCTGTTGTGGGTGGCCTTCCTAGTCCGGATAGCCGCGAGTCGTGGCAGCTGCTCTTGCCCGAGACACGAGGTTAACCTTCGTCTCTAGCAGGCAGCTGGTCATCTCGCACTCCCACTGCTCCAGGGAGGGGGAAGGGGTGGGATTTGGGTGGTAGGGGCAAGCCCAGACAAGGTGGTATGTGGTGTTGGGGGTTTTACAGGATGGGCATTCGTACGGATACAGGGTTGGTGATATGTTGTGTAGAATTGTTGTGTTTTAGTATGTCTGGGTTTGTAGTCGTCACCCAAGGCGTGCGTCGTTGGTGTTGAGAGATGGATGAGGAGGAGGGTAGACGAGGCGATTTCGACGGTAGTGGTACAAGATGTCTGTGTAACGACTCGGGACTGGAAGGTGATTGAGGGGTTCCGGTGGGTCTTCTCTGCCTTCAGGGAATGCCCGGGTAGTTATTTCGCGGGCAGCGGCATGTGCCGCCTCATTCCCTGGAAGGTTGGCGTGGCCTGGTGTCCACACGACGTAGATGGAGGGCAGCTTGTGTATGCGTCGTAGTATGTTGAGGGCTTGAGGCGAGATACATCCTTTTTGATAGTGGCGGCATGCTTCCTGGGAGTCTGTGATGATGACAATGTAATCTGTCGTGGCTGTGGTTGCGGCTAGAGCTATGGCAGTTTCAACCCAAGGAGGTGGTTCCACAATGCGTGTTGCACAGTGAAGCACAACCATCTGCGGAGGAAGTGTGATTACACAAAACGGATCTGACTCGTGCTTTCGAAGGTATCCCGAAACAAATTACTTGATGTTTAGCGGCTAAGACGCCTCTAAAAACAACTCAAACTCGCTCTCCGCAAGCGCACGAAAAGCGCTGGCCGGTACCCACCCTCAGTCCGACAATTGACCACCTCCTCATTACGACTGACAGAAGAGGAGCACTGGGAGGCCCTCCTCCAACACATTGAGGCAGTTCTTGGGGGCGACTGGTAACAGAAGCTCCTTCCCCCAGCAACGCAGAAGCCTTTATAGAAGGGCAAATAAAGATGTTTCTCTCTCTCTCTCTCTCTCTCTCTCTCTCTCTCTCTCTCTCTCTCTCTCTCTCTCTCTCTCTCTCTCTCTACAATTAGGCCGAGTTTCATTTACTTGTCGAAGTTAGTAAGTTCAGAGTGGAGTTGTAAACGTTACAGAATTACTGACTGTTGTCAATTCATGGCCATTTACCCGCCGCGGTGGTTCAGTGGCTAAGGCGTAGCGCTGCTGAGCACGAGGACACGGGTTCGATTCCCGGCCGTGGCGGCCGCTTTTCTGATGGAGGCGAAAAGCGAAAACACCCGTGTGTTCGAGATTTCGGCGCACGTTAAAGATCCACAGGAGGTCAAAATTAATCCGGAGCCCTCCACTACGGCGCGCCTCCACGCCGGCGTTGCGTCGGCGCGTTAAACCCCACAATCAATAAAATGCTTTCGCTAATTGCTTTCGCTTCGAGGAACCCGATCCTAACAAACTCAGTGCACATGGTAACAAATCCCGTAATCGGTTCGATCCATGCGTGACTTTAAGCCGTCCTTTTCAGTGCACAACGGTCCACTCATCTAGACTAGGACCGCTGTGAACTGCATGCTGTAAGGGCTCGTTCGCACTGTCGACGCGCAAGGGGCTCGCGACGCTTTTGCCAACGTTCGTGCTGGCGTGGCGACGTTTTGGCCGCACTGAATCTCGTTCGCAAACGCCTCGGAACCGCGCAGTGAAACGCCAGTGTGAACGAGTCTTTAGTGCTTAGGGAGAAGAACAATTCACGCACAAAACGAAAGCCAACTACGCGAATCCTTACCCTTTCCCCGCAATCACACACACGCTCACGCACGCGCACACAGACACTCACAGACCACGTGCACACGCACGCACACAAAAGCTAGCGCGAGGTATTTCGATAGTGTATCGGTTCGCGTGGATAATTGATTGGAGCGAATCGATTCGCACGGGATCGAAGCTGAATCCACGAACGTTTTTGAGCGGGCGGCTGTAGTATAGCGACTTACTGCACGCGCACCTGGCAGCATCCGAGTCGGTATGACGCTATAGGCCTCGCTGGGCAGCGAGCTCGCATCGTGCGAGACCAGGGGGCAACGGGTCGATGGTAACGCCGGCGCTAACAACTGGGTCACCACGGGTGAGCGCGCGGCAAAAGTGACGCGTCACCTGGCCCTGCAATCTTATTCCCTCTCCCTTCCACCTTCTATCACGGAACGAGGAGCGGCAAGGGCACTCTGTGCCACAGCCCCGTATCAGACCTGGCAGTAATGAAATTACAGTAATTAAATTATTTTTTGCTGTGATGAGTAATGTGATGTATTAATTTTGAGTGTTGGTAATTTAGTAATGTAATAAATTACTTCAGGCCAGTAATTTCATGAACTACTCATCACTTTCCCAAATACTTTTGACTGCGATATAGCCTGTCCGCTTCTCTTACGGCATAAAAAATTCACCAAGAAACGTTGACCGAGTAGGGTTTCAATGCCCAGAAAGTCTCTGGGCATTGGAACTCTACGAACGCGAAGTAAACAACGCTTCGATGAGAGCTCTGCCTGCTTTATCGTGCCTCTTCGTTCCGTTTTCATGCGTTCCGGGAATGCAATTTTTGGTAAAGGCCAAAGTAATTTTATTACTTTTGAAAAGTAGTAGTAATGTAATGTCATTACATTCGGCCACCTGTCATTTTTAATGCAATTTAGTTACATTTTGAAAAAAATTCTAGGCAAGTAATCAGTAATGTAATTTAACTACTTTTTAGAAGTAATTTTGCCATCTCTGCCACGTATAGCGTCGCGCAGCCTTATGGGTAATCGTGACCGGGAGTAAATAAAATTACGTTGCAGACGTACCCAACTCTCCTGCACTTCAGAAAAGCTATATTCTCGGCTTCAAGAACTCACGGGGGAAGTGTCGGTAGTTGTGACGTCATTGAAAAAGAGTTTCGCGGGACTGGGCGGTCGCGAGCCGTGGATCGAATTACAGACGATTTGTTTATTTTTTCTGATACCAAGCAAGCTGGGAACTATAGGGGCGCCCTCGGAGTCCAAAACCACTTCTCAGGACGCCGCAGCTCATCCTGTTCACGGTTATGTGGCGTTGAGCCCGTATAGTTTCAGGATGTGATATCCGACACGGGGAACGGAGTTTCGGCATGATTCTCAGTGCATGCATCAGCATGCGTCTATCTTATCTATCATTCTTCACAGAATCACCGCGGAGGCAAAAACCACAAGAAAAAAAAAAAAAACAGACTTAGTAATTTGTTCCGCTTTGAATGGCCAATTTCCCTAAGCATTCATATGGGTCATCAGTCTCCCTTTCGCCTTAGACCCTCGTCGACATGACAACAACGACACCCGAAAAGCATAAAAAAGCCAGACTGCGCTCAAAATTGATGAAAATGACCAGCGAGATGGCTATTGTTTACTTGTACGAACGCGCACTTCAAGCGTTCACTTTGCTTCTAACTACGATTCTTGCCAGTGATGAAGAACTGTTCCGTGCCATATGACCTTTTCGTGCTGATAGGATTGTTTAGCCTATGGAAGTGTCGCATGATTGACCGCCATGCCGAGGAACCTCGTGGAACTAAGTCAATTTTTCGCGAACAATGTGCGCTTGTGTACAGTGTCTATGCGGCGCAATCGCAGCCGCCGGACTGGTTGCATCTTCTTGAAGCGTGTGTGGGCCTGCCTGACTTTTAAAATGTATTAGTGAATGTGCCGTTATTGTAGTTAGGGTGGGACTTTAAGCTATTCGGGCTAGTTTCCCATGCAATAAAGAAAAAAAAACCATCTAAACAACAACAAAAAGGAGCGTTGCGCTACTTGGACATGCGAGAGGTCATGGGTTCGATACCGGGTAGCGGCTGATGTTTTTTTTTTTTTTTTTTTTTAATGGAAGCGAGAACGAGTGCGTCCGGGAGTGCGAAATTTCGGCGGAAGCTAAACCTTCATCCCTTATGCGTGTAAATTCACCTCCTGGCACCAATTTGGAACCAAATTGGCGAAAGTGCGAAAGAGGCCGATCAGCGTAGACGGAGCAGTGTGGTCCAACATCTCGACAAGGCGAATATACAGACCCTGTATTCGGCGCCCCATCGAAACGGTACGCCGAAAAAAAAAAAAAAAAAAAAAAAAAAAAAAAAAAAAAAACCAAACGGGGCGGCATCTAGGGAGGCGGACTGAACGCATGCAGCACAGGCGTCGATCGCCGGCAGTAAACGACGTCGTCGTCGAGGCTCAGGGGCCAAATGCGCGCAATGCTCAACAGGCTTTCGGCGGCTGCGGCGGCAAGTGGTTCGATCGGGGCGCCAAAGAGCCGCCGCCGAAGAAGACGCGACTGTCGAAGGAGCCGAGGCACGGGCAACGCCCAACTTCTCAGCCCCAACTTGACCTTTCGCATAGAGCTTATAACCAACGACAAGACTTCGGGAATGCCAAAGAGCAGTCAGCGGCCAAACAAACAAACTGGCGGCCGAATAAACGAAATATAGCCGAATAAACGAAAAAAAAAATAACCCTTAAAAAATTAACCGCGAACAAACCTATGCCAGCGAGAGTGCAGTAGACCAAAAGCAACAGTAAGCTAAATGAAAGGGCACCCGAAGCCGTAAGAAGTGAAAGTGAGTTTCAAAGCTGTGTCCTTACTTGCGCTCTGCTCTCTATTAACCCATAAAACCTCCACCCCTTGTGTGAAGAGGTAAGCGGGTTTCTTTTGCAATTTCTATTCCGCATTCGTAGATGAGTACAGCCGCACTGGAAGCGGTGCAAAACGAAGAATGAGCTTCTCAGAAAAAGAAAGAGAAGGGCTGAACATACATGGTCGCGTCTACGTCTTGGCGCTACACAGTTTCTGTAGCTGCCAAGTTACCCCACTACGATACTCCCGGAGATTTCGCGTTGAACGCTGCATTAACAGACTCATAAGCACCCCACGACCCCCTCACATAAATATTCAATCGACGCGAACGGTCGTGCAGGTACATCGCGCTGACAGCGAAATCACGCGCAGTTCGTCGCATGCACTCGTTCCCCATTCGGCGATGCTGTGGCGAAGCCGACCCACGGAGCTTTTGTATAACTGCAGGGCACCGGCTCCATCCCCGGCCTAACTCACCCAGCCTCCCGGTGCCCCAAAACCAACGAGGCTGAGAGACAGAGAGGGAAGGGAGAAGTTAACTTTTCGCAGGTGCACGAGCGCAAGCACAGGCACGCCGACACGGGGGCGCATTCATTTGTAACGTACGAGGCACTTCGGCAGAGGCGCGCACCGTCGATTGAGACAGCCGAAACATTTTACGAGAACTTCCGCGCCAGCGGAACTCCACGCGAGAAGCACAGCCGAAAGTGGGGCGAACGAAAACCAACGGATAAACAGTAAGACATTAGAACAGAGGGAGAGAGAGATGGTGAACACGCAGGGTGAAGGGGAGAGGAGGAAGCTACACGGCCAAGTCTCCCCGGGGGACAAAGGCGGCGGCCGTATCGGAGAAAAGCGAGTCCCAGAGCTACGGCGACAGCGACGATTTCCGATTCGGGCCCCCGCCGGCATCGGCGTCTCGCTGGAATTCGATAACGGAATTACCGGACGGGGGGACGACGACGACGACGAAGCGGCGCGAACACGAAGGAGAGACCGAACTGGGCGCACGCCCCCCTCGCGGCCCAAACGACCGATCCCTCCTGGGCCGCAGTGGCTGCAGCCGCCGGTGCTAACGCACAGGTAATTTGCAACGCCGGCCGGGCGTTAATGAACCGACGAGACGACCCCCGGTCGACAGCGCTTTCGCCGCCCCTCCTCCTCCCTTTTCAGGGAGGGAGCACGACGGCTGTACCGTGCAGCAGCGCTGGCGACGATCGCGCACTTATTCAATCGCGCCCCGTGACGACGCCGCTTATTAATTTCCTCTCACGAGTAGAGTCAGCGCAGAGCCGTATAGACCGATACTGCTGGGTAGGTCAAACAGTCGGTTTTGTTTGGCGTTCTTTGGCCCTAGCTGGCCTTGCGCCAAAAAAAATTCCAACAATCATCATCAAACAGCGTCAATGGCAAATGCGCGGCTTTGCGCGCGTAGGGCGCAAGTGCACCCATATAGAACTATTTCGTTTTTACTTGCACTGGCTGCACTTGTGCAAGACGCGCAGCATATACTTACCTCTTTTTTTTTTTTTTTTGCTAACCTCTAGCTTCAGTAGCCATTTGCACTGGCCTGCAAGACAGTGCACACCCCTGCACCAGTTCAGGTTTTAAAAATGCCTCTAGCGTTGGCGTAGAGGCCTCTAGAGGCGCTAGAAGCCTCTAGCATCGTGGAACGACGCACCAACGGGAAATTAAGCGACTCAGCTGGTGCGAAATACAGATCGCCGCAAACTTGACCTCACTTGCACATTTTTACGAGCGAGGGAAACTTGAAAAGCGATTAAATGTCGATTTTCCCATCCGCAGTGGACACACCCGCCAAAAATAAGACCGCGCCAGTACATCTTCGTTAAAACAAAATCGCTTTATTCGAGGCAAATCATTCCCGCTTTTTACCAAGTGTCGCCTATAACGAAGCCAGTTGCCTGTCCCGATGACATCCTTACAGCCACGCTGTGCTGTACTTTTAATTTGTTTGCAGCTTGCACCGAGGAAGTCCTTCCATTTCTCCGTTACGTCAACAAACACAAAAGAACTCCGATAACCGGAAATTCTGCGCACCATAACCTGAAGCTTATTTCATGTGTATAATATTACTGTTTTTTTTTTTTTTTTTTTTGCCTCGGCGTGTATGTCAGCGCTTAAGCAGAAACTGCGGGAAGCGATAAGTAAGATATCCGGCTAATGCATGCTATGCGCAAGGCTAATGAGCTTAGTCCGGCACCGAGAGAGGAAGTCGAGGCATCTCGAAAAAAATGCACTCACAACTAGCAACACACAAAACACACCGGGAGCTGGACGAGCTAAAGTTTGCCGTACTTTCTGGCGTCTTTCCGCCTTCCGGAGATCAAGAGGAGTGCAGTAACTGAACTGCGTTACTACGACGACGACTCTGCCCTTCGCTTCAAGACTGCTTCCACGGCAGTAATTCGCAGTGGTGTCGCACTGTTGCCGCCAACTCGAAGGAAGCAATTTCAGTTTACAACGCGTTCGCCTCGCACACGCCGATTACTCAACAAATTTCCGACAGTTCTGAAGAAGCCATAAAAACAAAATGCAAGTTTGGTTGATTAAAGACTGCTCTGTCCCGATAACAATGACACCAAGTTACCGACGTTATCACAAACTGGAAACAAATAACCGAGATGTCCATGAAAACAGATTGAACAGCGGGGGCGCATCAGTCGCTCTCTCGCCGGGTCTTTATGACGTCACAGGATCTTTGTGCGATTTGCGGTCGCCGACCAAATTATTTCTCGCTATTGCGTCACTGCTGACGTCATGCGGCGCCAAATTTGAAAGCTGGGTAATAATTGTCCTGCTTTCTACTGCCAAGCAGTATATGTCTAACTCCCCTCCCCCCGTTTTTATTCCGGTGAAGCCGCTTAACTCGGCGCCGCTCCGGGGCTCCTCCTCCCCACCGCTGACCCCTCTTTCACAACAGTTATTCCCCTCGCAACCACCGATGCTTCACAAGTTCTGCAGTCGGCTGGCAACGGCGGCAGCGCCGTTATATAATGATTGCGGAGAACACACAGAAGCGCGAATGGGCGTAAAAACGACCGCAAGCCGCTGCCGTCGCCTCAAATTCCATCTTGCCGCCGCCGTTGCCGCCTCAAGGACCACCACCCCGAGAAGGGGCGAATCCCTCCCGATTGAAGAGCGACTTGCCCGGTTGGAACGCCCCCGTGCGCCAATAATTCTCCTTTAGCTTGAAAGGCTTTACGAGCGACATTTTCGCCGGCGTACTTTTTTTTTTTTTTTTTGCGGTTAAAAAACCGAATGGAGCTGGGTGTAAGTTTACAAAGGCTAGTTCTTTCCATTTAAGCACGGTTGTATTTTGTATTCATAGACCCTTTAAAATACGGCATGCGGCTTATCCGTTTTGACAGGTCTTTTTTTTTTTCTCCCCCCCACCCCTTATTATTAAAGACAAGGCGACACTTGTCGCGTCCTTGCGACGACCTAAGGTCCGCGCTTCCAGCGCGCTGCATGTAACTTCAACGCGCCGCGACGTGAACTACAAGGAGCGCTCGCGCGATATTCCACCAACTGGTCGACGAACGGCCATCAGAGGACTCGCAGGCGGAATTATTCATCTCGGACAACGATACAGGAAGAAAAAAACGACAAAGGGACGCGAGGGAAAGAACGTCGTCGCCAGAACAAAATGATTACGCCTCGCACCAGAGGCAGGCCAAGGGGTTTTTGCTTTTCCCACTTCCTTAAAGACCCGCCAACGCGAAGCATACGTTCCACTAAAAACAACAAAAGAAGTCACATTGGGGAACAAGTGCATTGTACGCAGATTCGAGCTTTAGAGCGCTACGCCGAGATATAGCACTCCGCGTTCGCCTCTAAAAATGAGGAAAAGGTAAAAGTAAAAGAAACTTGATAGTGATACGGGGTTCGCCGGCGAAGACGGGGAACAGATGCTTGCGGTAAAGGATGGCGGAGGAAGAGGGGGAGGGCAGTCCTCCTCATTGCACGCTGGAGAAAAAGCTGCGGAGCCGATCGAATCGTAATCAATCATGCCCCGCTCGAAGCGCGACTTTTGAATGGACAAAAGCAGCGCTGTTTAACCGCTTTCACGTACACGCGGCTGATTAGCCGCTCGCTTAACATTTATCCCCTCGTTGTAATTCAAGGCCTCTCGTTTTTCAAGCCGGGTCCTCTTATTCCTTTCTTTTGTTGGCAACATTGATTTAGCTCGTGATGGTGCAAAGACGAATAAGAGGGAAGGGGCGGCGGGTAGCGAAGGGCATTTTTTACACAAAAGCCGCGTCTTGGGCACCACGAATATGGTAGGGCGAGTTCTACGAAGAATATTCGAACGAACTTTTCGCCAACGACGACGCGGGACGGCACCTGCTGGTGTTTCGCTGTCCAGGGTACCGGGCGGCGTATTTCCAAACGCTTCGCTGCACAGAGCACCCACGTGACATGTCTGTTCGCGCGATGAAGAACGGTAATTCAACGTGGTTATTGGCAGCGCCCCAAGCCTATAGCGACCTAAAACATACCAAATCCTCATTATTAACAAAACGACGCGTAGATTTCTGTTTAAAAAAAAATGAAACTTAGAAATAAAATCGTCAATGAAAAAAAAAAAAAAAACAAGAGATAGACGCGCTGGGGCTCGAACCCAAGCCGTCAGCGCCAATACCCAGTGCTCTACGTCAAGGCTAAATTGGCTACCAAGCCAGAACGGGTGCTACCAAGCCAGAACGGGTGCTTCGTTTTAGCAGGCGCTCAAAAGAATAGCGCGCGCAGTGACATCACACATGTCACGTGGGTGCTCTGTGCAGCGAAGCGTTTGAAAACACGCTACCGGGCGCTTGACAAGGAATATTCTAACGCGCTTTCGAACATTTCACACTTTCGGACGAATATTCGAACAACGCGAGAAGACGGAAGTTAATAGGCAGTTTTAGCATATCGTTACCGTGTTTACGTTACCGTTTACCGTGTTTGCGGGAGTAGACGGCGCAGCGCGAGAGTTACCGCGAACGGTAACTTACCGGCACAGGCTTCACCGTCGTCAGCGCTTCCGGTAACACGATAAACGGTTACGCAAACACGGTAACGATATGCTAAAACTGCCTAATGTCTTCACAGGCAGTCCCTGCTAACGTCGCAGTGTGCCCGGCATCGGGCGAGTTTGACAAAGATAATTCCAACTAGCTTCCAAACATTTCGAACTTCCGAATGAACACTCGAGCGACGCGAGGGGACGGAAGTCAATGTCTCCGTCGGTGGCACTGATGGCGTTGCACAGTCATTACGGAGCGAGTGTCTTGCTTCCCCCTCTTACCGATTCTCACACTTTCAAGAGAGATGAACCGACCTTGTGGCGTCGGGAACGCTTGAACAAAATTACAAAATGCTAACCCGACAAGCGAAGGCACGCACCGAGTGGGTTTTAGCAGCGCGAAACTTCTGCTCCGCCTTTTCTAATCGCATAGTTTCGATATCGACCTAGCCTGTGTGCTTATATCTGATTGATTGATTGATTGTAGGGTTTAACGCGCCGACGCAACGCAGGCGATGAGGCGCGCCGTAGTGGAGGGCTCCGGATTAATTTTGACCACCTGGGGATCTTTATCGTGCGCCGAAATCTCGTACACACGGGCGTTTTTGCTTTTCGCCTCCATCAGAAAAGCGGCCGCCGCGGCCGGGAATCGAACCCGCGACCTCGTGCTCAGCAGCGCAACGCCTTAGCCACTGAGCCACCGCGGCGGGTTGTGTGCTTATATCACAGGTAATTAGCATATGCACAGGCACCCGTAAACCATGCAGGAGACCCGCGGATCTGGCACGCGTTGACGTTTGTTGGCGTTGAGCATTACAGGCCTCCCTGCCCTACAAGTTTCCGCTCCTGCCGGGCTGAGCGGCCACCACGCCCCGCTCGATGACACGCGCCTCTTCTGCATGCACAGCACTTTCCGAACAAGCTGATGCGGATCACCTATTATGGCCGTGTCCTTCACTGGACTCAGACAGAAAGCGAGACCTGAGAGGCACAGGCCTCCATCCTGGAAGACCCCCCGACCGCCACCGGTGGCTCTGGGGACCCCACCACCGCTCCCTTCTTGCCTTCCTTCGACAGACGGGTGCCCATCTCTACCTGCAAATAGGTCATTTTATGCCAACGGGCATTCTATCGCAATTAAAAAAAAATTACGGTAAGTAACTGCGACAGCCCAAGGGTCTGGTTCCCGTGACATCACGCGTAGCTCTCGTCATATCTCGCGGCAAAAAATGGCGACGCACTACAACGTTCCAACGACCTTGACCCCAGGTGGTCTAAATTACCCGTAGCTCTTACTACCTCACCTAAAAGGCCATTTGTAACTTGCGCGCGCTAAACCCTAGATATTTCAAAATTTAAATTAGACAACGTTTCAACAGAGTTCAAATTCGTACTTTTCTAATTCCCCTTCCTCATTTTTTTTTTGTTGCTTCTTGTTCAGCGTGGGCGTCCTAACGGGTCAAAGTATCACGCAAAACATCCGTTCTCATCCATTAATGATGCGCGGATTCCACGCTTACCAGTACTCTACATCGCGAACACAGCCGGAAGTGGGGTGGGCATGTACGCATACAACCGCCACACGACGTACGAGAGCGAATTTCGACAGCGAAGATCAAACACGCCTCGGGGCACGGCTCCTTCGACGCCGTGCCCTCTCCCCCATTTTTTTCCCTGACCGGCTCCCCCATCTTTGTGAGGAAGACAAAGAAAGCCACCGGCGAAGCCAAGACGGCGCCTTACGGTGCCCTGGAGGCGAATAAGAGAAAGAAAGAAACCGACAGGCCAGAAGATGTCACGAAGGCTACTACTGCCTCTGAGAAGCACTGTTTCCTGCGTATAGGTTCGCCGCGCAATCTTGTAGCACAGCGCGGCGCCGAACCTGATTAACAAATACAGTGGAGCAGAAATTACCGATTCCCTTTCCGGTGGGAGACGAAAAAAATAAAAATAACTACAAGCATACCGCACAACGATACACAGAATGGCGTATCCGCAAGCTGGAATTCGCGGGAACCCCGAGTAAACAGCAGGGATAAGGAGCAAGATGGGTCCACGAGATAAGTCAGAGCGGCTGTACTTTTTTTAGTCTTTTTTGTCTTCTTCCGCCTTCGGCTTCTTGGGGGAGAGGAAGCCAGCAGCGCAAACACGGAAGCGAATAAGAATTAAGCGACGTCGCTGCCGAAAGCGGTTATTCTGCGAATGAGAAGATGAAGAAGCGAGCACGGGGCCTCGCATGGCGCATCGGAAGGCAATGCTGCTCGCACGCTGGCGGGTGGAGGCATATTAAATTAAGAAGCCGAATTAAAGACTTCCCCGGCCACCACGCGTGCTGGGGACAGGGGAATGCCTGGGCGGCGGGGCCCGAGCGGACTGGTTGCCTGTGCGCTCTGCGCTACAGAGGCGCGAGAAAGGAGTGTACCGTGCATTCGCGCGAATAACCTCCCCTGCACGCAACCCGCGTCCTTAATTGCCGCGACAGAAAAATCAAAGAAAACCAAAGACAGTGCAGACTCGGGCCAGAGTTAGCAACAACAACATTACCATCTCTACCTTAAGAAAATTGTGAGAAGCGCGGAAGCTTTCTCACATTACAACTGCGTCAAAACCTTCGCTGAAAGTGCGTCCAATCAATCGTCAAACCTTCAAAAACCCAAATCACGAACGAACAACGAACCCATGCCACGATTTTCCGCGCACTAAGTAAGCGCAACTAGAAACGATCTACATGTGTACCGATACGAGGTTTATGAGATAAGGGAATACTATCGCACTCCTTCTTCACGATCGGTGCGTGTATGGTCTTGTCTAGATAAACGTCCCTTTTTCGCGACTTTCAAGCAACCGTTTCCACGCAACGGAAGTCGGGTTTCACGCTCGCGCCGTGTGTCCAGAGCTTTTACCAGAGCTTTTCGGTCGACCAACCGGTCTATGCATTAGTTTTTTTTGACAAGACGTCAACGGTCCCACTAAGAGAACCTTCGCTTTAAAAGAAAAACATGTGAGATGTATCCTACACTCTAACGCAGTCCTTTGGTTCGGCTGCACCGCGATACACTCGATTGACCAATCCAAGCAGCCAACAATGCAATTTCGGCGAACGACGATTTTATGCAATGCAATCACGATTTTCCGATTTGCGCGGTGCCACGGCGCGGACCGAACCTCTGGGTCAAACCGAAAGCGCGACATCGTCGTTCGCTGAATTTGCATTGTTGGCTGCTTGGATTGGTCAGGCGAGTGTATCGCGGTGCAGTCGAACCAAACGACTGCCTTATAGTGCATGCTTCATAGTTAAAGGGACCCTGCAACACTTTCGATAAACGCTTTCACTCTTTCCTTCGCGTCTGGAACCACTGCGAAAGCTATAGTTATCGCACGAGTGCTCGTCGCACCAGATACTCCTCTCGTTTCCGCTTTGTTTTTGTGGCTTAATTTTAAACTTCCTATGGAAAAGCGTTCATTGTTGCAAATGAAGGAAAACCAACCAACAGGTGCTAAATGGCCTCAGTGATGTAATTCGGGCCGTCGAAGAACGTCAACACCGGGAAAGAGAGAAAAATCTTTTGAGCGAGTTTCCAAGTTATCTGATGGGCATAGATCAGTAATTTTAGGCTGAGGTACTTTGCGACCCCCTAATCTAAGTACTGGGTGTGTTGGGCGACTACGTTCTGCAAGCACTCAAGAAGACAAAAAAAGTTGAAGAGAAAAAAGCTTGCTGCGTTATTGGTGCGGCTTGTGGGCGAGGACATACGGAATGGTAGACGGGCAGGCTCAGGCAATTGTAAATAAAATATGCACACAAAAAAAAACGTTGAAAGAAACCATCGATACAGATAGAGGGAGAGAAAGGGGAAGAAAGAGTGGGATACGGAGAGAGAGAGATGCAAATTAGAACGAGGAAGGCGTCTTTAAAGTTGTTTACGGGCGATCAGCCCCGTGCAGTCGCGCGGACTGCGTGCCAGCGTCGTTAGGGGGCGAGCTACACGCGCCAAAACGGTCACGCTTCCGACTGCCTTCATTATTTTCAGCATTTTTTTCCCCACCGAGTTCACGCCTGCCTTCCCTGGATAATTGGGCAGCAAACAAGACTCCGAACCTGCCGGGGACCGACCGTCCGGTATTTCGTTACGCGATCGAAACAGGGGAGTAAAAAATAAATAAATCAAGAAGGGGATAAATTAAAGATGGGGAAGCTTGCGGCGGGGGCGTTATGCTCACACTGCCAGGCAACGGCCTGGCCTTGTTTACCCACCGCGGACATGTTGTTTTATGCCCTCATGGCCAAGGCGCAATTCCGACTCGACTCGGCTCGAGACGTCCGCCCACGGTCCCGCAGTCCGCGCTGCGCTGATGGCGAAAGATTAGGGGTCACAGCGCTGAAAGGTATGATCTCAGGGGAGGAGATGTGGGGCGAAGCAAAACATTCGCTATCACTCAAGCCGAATTATCGGTAAGTCGAGCAACAGTAAAGTGTTTGGACTGGCCTGTTTTGCCACACACGCAACGCGTAAGCTGCAGAACCAAGTCGAATGGAAACGTAATTGATGTTTTATCCTTGCGGATGCCCGCATCTCTTTTTACGATCACAACTCGGAAAGCCATGCGCTCCGTCCGAGCGCACTGTGCAATAAGGTCTGCGCCTACCCGTGTAAAGCGAACGACGCGTTCCTTCCGCATCTTCCACCATTCTCGGAATCGTACCATCGCCCTAGCATTCAGCCTCCCTGGCTGCTGGTAGGGGTGAACACGGCGTCGTGATGACCATATCCATTGCCACGTTGACATCCATAACGAGATCCAGACCGGCAATGTCGATACGGGTCATAACTGTCACGATACGGGGCCTATGCACGACGGAGAGGTTCGCTCATCTACCCACCTGCTATTGTGCCTACCCCTGTTTCTGGTCCGGTCCCTCAGTATTGATTGATTGGATTGAGTGATATATTTATTTACTTATTAAGTCATTCGTCATTATGTTCACTGCAGCGCGAAATCCTTTCCCACGGTCCCAATTATCAGTTGACGCAAAGATGTGGCTTTAAAGCTACAGAACATTTACCTATCGTTCAACTTCACCGCAATCACCCTTTCTACCACGGCCTGCAATGTCAGCACTGTCGCGAAGGCCCTGTGCAATTTGCTTTTTTTTTTTTTCAACTCATCGGTCGCCAATTTTTCTGCTCCTCTGAGAAATGCATGAGGCCTGTGTGTTTGCGCGCCGACCAACCGGAAGATGCGGCCCAGCATGGGTTACAGCCAAGGAAGTTCTATACAACCTCCTTGGTTACAGCGCGGCAGCGCGCGTTCCCCCGTGGCGTCTGCACTGGCCGCTTTCGGGCTCCTGGGCCCTCGGTGTAGTTCAAACGACCGTTCTGTCCTTTTCACTGTTTACTTTAGTGCGTTTTGTCTCAACTACTTTCTTTGCGTCAATTATTCCCCAAGCGCGCGTTTTCGAGTTCGAACATTGTGTCTGTGTGTAATTGGTCCTTTTCTCTCAGGCGGGAACATAGCTGATTGGTGTAAAAAAGCGTCTCCCCGATTGGCTGCAGAAAGTTGGGCCAGTATGCGCTTTTTTTCCCACGAGTCCGCTTGAAGCGAATATAATGCCGCTCCGCCGGCTGCTGGGAGGGTAGCCTGCACCGGGGTCTGATTGGAGAAAGGTTGTCGCCCGTCGTGGGGCCCTTTCGCCGGGAGACCGCGAACCAGTCAGCCGTTGCCCGTTAAATACTCTTGTTCTCTTGACTGTTTCTCTCATTTGATGTAATATGTGTATTCGTTCAAACGTGTATGTGTTAAAGATCAGCCAATGTCATCCGTAAATTGAATCAGTTAATCTTAAAACTTCTCCAACGTCTCGAATGCTTCACCGCTCGACCATCATGCTACCAGAGCGGCAGTTATCGGCCAACTTTCGCCGGTACAGCACGATGAATTTCCGGCCGCGCGTCAACCACTTTACTCCCACTGCTGTGTGTGCCACGGCCATTTTTCAGCACCATGCATGCCCGCATCCCGCGAACACCGCAGACACGAGCTCGAGTGTCCCTCGCAGACGCCGCACATCGGGCATAGGCATTCCCAGACGGCGGCGAGGCATTGTTGTCCCGCGCACCAACGACGTCCACGGCCGAAGCGGCGGCCTTCGATCCCTTCGGCGGCCGCAGACGCAACAGGCAAATCTCGCAACAGGCTGCAGTTGAGAGCGCTGTACGAAAGCGGGCTTCGATCAGCTTCGCTGGCTTCGTGCCATCCTTCGCTAGATCCTTTATACGCTACTCGCGTTATGCGACCTTGAAAACCTGTTAGGCTCATCCGGCGCCAATTTCAAACCATTGCTGCTTCTCTTTTTCTCTCCACCTTTTCGCATTTTGGAAAAAAAAAAAAAAAAAGCGATCGTGAAACTTCCCAGCCAGCTTTGTACGCCGTATGGGAGAACTCGGCTCAAACAAGTTGGGCTTAAAGTATGCAACCGGTGCTGCGTGGAGAAGCCGCCTTTAGCATGAAAGAGAAAAGAAAAAGTGGAAGATAAAGGAACAACGAGGGGCCTAATGTCAAGGTGGAAGAGGTGCTAACGTTGCTTTAACGCTAAGCTCACATCGAACCCACCGAGGACATCAACTGTTGTAGCGAAACCACCTGCTTACACTGCATAGGGCCGATTATGCAACCCTAAAAAACGTCATACAAATGATAACAGAGTCCCTATGCAGTGCATTGAGTATGGGGAACGTACGGGTGCGCAAAATTCTGGCGCGAGTTGAACATCCGGATTGAATTAAAACGCCCTCAGGGGACGAAATTCTATAATCTGATCCTGCCTGCGGCAAAGTAACTGAAATCAACCGAACAGTTCTAGCCTGGAGCGGGTGCCAACGTCGGATCTTGTGCGTTATAACGATGTATATAGTCGCTGAACGCCTAGGGTTTCGAACGCGTTTTCTCGGACGGGTCGAGACGTTTCAGCGGCAGTCAGCAGTCGGGCGGGGGAAACCAGACGCGACAGCTGTCGACAGCTTGACGGCCCGCAGGGCCTGTCAAGCTGTCGAACGCCCTGCGTTTTATATTGCGTGCGGGAGCTGCGGCCGACTCACTTTATACCGCTTGTGCACGCATGACATTCGATATTCGCAGGCTAGGGAAAATACGATAGTAGACCAATTGCGAGACGAGAAACAAAACGACCCATACACGGACCTGCAACCAATAACCCGCGAACCGTCCCTGTTGTATAGATGTTCCCAAAGAGCAGTTGTCCAGAGGCTGGGTTCACGCTTTCCTTTCTGAGTGCGTACACCCGCCTGAAACTCTTCATCCAGAGGTCGTACAAGGCGTGAGATATTGCGTAGAGCACGGTGTGATCTTTGTGGGGAGAAGGGGATCGTGAATTCGGAAAACGCTCTTATGCGTAATAAACGGAGGCTGTACCCGGTTGGGCCTGTTTCCCTTCGTGATCATGGATTCCGCGGGCGAAATGGGTGAACACTGAAGAGGAAGGCTCTGCGCGTGCGCAGTAAGGAGCGTGACGTCAGCGGCCGAGCGCCGTCTCGCGGGCCTCGGCCCGTCCCGCCACGCGTATGGCGTGGCGGTCATTTCTCTTCTCCGTCTTCACGCACGTATGCCGAATCTGCAACCAATCTTCCTTCCTTATTCCCACACGTAGGCGTTTGTGTTCATTTCTCAACCAACCGCGAAGCGGACTTTTGCAAAACATGTATCCACAGAGACTGTTGTAGTTTGCTAACGTCGCCCATTGGTAACACGCACCAAACGCGTCCCGTAGTACTCACCCAAGCGCTACCCTGTAAAGCGACGACGAGAGGATTAAAATGATAGTAAACAACCACGGCCGCTCGATGGAAGTTTCCATCGAGCGGCCGTGAAACAACAATGAACAAAAAGTTTGCCCACCCGATAGGATGCAGTAGAAAGTACGCTCCTAATCCGAAGCCCGTGTATACGTAACTGAACAAAGCTGCACCCAGAAGGAGATTGATCATCAAGAGTAACGCGGGCTATTTGTTGCACCCTGATCCCCGTGGCTTCCTCGTCTCGACTATGCCGTCCGCAACGCCAACGAACCAGACGGGAAGTCGAGTCAACCAGACGGGCCTGACCAGGGCACGTCGACACGGTGTTCCCGTCAGCTTTATCACATTTCCGTGATTGTAGAAGCCACACCATCGATCGACCACAAACACGCCCCCTTATCTGCTCCGAAGCATGGACGTCAAGAATGACCACACACAGTGCGCATGCATTTCGGCCGGCGTATACGTATACGCTGCACCGCACAAGGAAGACCAGAGGCCGCGGTGCAGGCCTTTCCAGGACGAGCAGTCCATTGATTTTCGATGCTCTCTGAGCAGACATCCGGCGCTGTGCGTGCGCCATCCTTCAAGCGGCCGTTCGCACCGGCTCGCACTCCACCGGGGCGCGAAGCCGCTCTCTTTCGCCTCTTCTCGTGCCATTTTTCCGTGTCATTACACACGGCGCTCGCTGTCACGCGACAATGGCGGCCCCGCCTCAACTCGCAGGCGCCACAATTAATTTCTGGCCGCCACCCGCGTGTGTAAGCCCCGGGCTTACACTGCGGCCCGCGTCCCTTTTTCGAAGCGCGGCGCGCGCAACCAGGTGAGCGAACGCCCGCATTTGCGCGTCAACAATAACGACAGGCAGGGGGGAAAAGATGCGAGTGAATGCGCAATGCGCGGCCCGTTCAAAGCGAACAATTATTCATCGACGGTGGGGGCGGTGTTATCAAGATGAACGTTCTAAAGTCGGCTGCATCCTCCGAGTGCCAAGGTAGTACACGTCGAAGTGGCGTTTTGGAAATTACTCGGCTAACCTGGAAGTATGGGCCTCTTGGTTCGCGATTACTCGAATAAACGAACCAGGGGAGCGAGGCTTCACAGAGAGGAGAAACATAAAATAGAAACCAGTGGTTCTCCTTGCGTTTTCCGTTTCTCCTCTCTGTGGAGCGTTCTTTGCCTGTTCGGCTGATCGAACATGCCCTGCATTGAGAGAAAGAGTGCGATAGTTAGCAACTATGTTCGTACGGCCGCCTGCAAGCAGACATCGTGTGCGGTTCTTAGAAGGATAGCTTTCTAGGGTCCCCGTTTAAATAGACGCGAGCCAACGCAATCCAACCCCGGGAGTCACGGCAGCGCTGGCAAGTTTCGCTTTTGCCGCCTAGGGGAATCTGTGTTCGTCCCGTCGGCCAGGAGCAATCCCGCCGACCTGCTTCGAGTGTCACCATACACTCTTAGTATACATGGCTGCGAGGAAAGCCAAACTCTCCCCGTATACACAGGGTGCGAATCGCTGTCATCGCAAATTCCGGAAAACGACAAGGATGAGACTATCGTCCTGGCCGCTGAATGGAGATCCTGCACGCATGCCGGCACGTATAGTCGTCACCCTATTGATGTTCGCTGTTGGAGTAAACCAGCGGCAAGATGCACGCGCTGGTGCCCCTATGAGTATTTACTAGTTCTGTTGCGCCTACCTCACCGGTATCTGGCGATGATATTTTACATTTCCATCTTACATTTCCCCACGCTTTGACCACAGATTAAAAGTTGCAGTCCCCAATTGCCGGACGAATTTGCGTTTCAATTCGTTCTTACCGAAGACAGCATCGGACTAGAACAGCCTCCCCGCCTCCATTGCCAGCAACCCTGATCCTGTTTCCTATAAGACGGCCATAACTTGCATTGTATAAACCTTCCCACTCCTCTCTGTAACGCCTTTCGGGGCTTTGAGAGTATTGAAATAGATAAATAAATAAATGAAATAATGTTCTGTTTTAAGAGCGGAGCTGTTTAAGCTTGAACTCGGTCCGGTGGCGTTGGCGGAAACAAAATACACCGAGAAAAAATTGCGGTGCTTGTAAAGGGTGCACCACCGCAGATAAGGTGTTATAACAGTGAAGCCGGCTTTCGCGCCTGCTGGAGTGCGAACACAAGGGGCCTATGAACACGCGCACCCCTTCCTATTCCATTTTAAAGGTCTTTCTTGGGCTACGAAAACGCAAAAAATACGGTGCAGCTTGCACTAGTGGTCCAAGGCTGGAGAAACAGCGGAGGTGGGGTCGACCTGGCTTCTTCCCCCTGGGTGCCGCTGTCAGTGTGAGAGATCGACCCGAACGGCCTTGTAAAATCCGGCTAAACTTGGCCTCACCCCTCAACACTCAGCCGAGCCAACAAGAACGTCGCAACACTGACCAAAACTCAGCAAGGCCAAGCAAAGCCTAGCAACACCTGAAGAAGCACGGTCAACCCCCAGCTTCGCTGTTTCTCCAGCCTTGAGCCACTAGCGCAAGCTGCAGCAATTTTTTTAAAGTCAGACCAGGCGGCAACCCAAACCTTGGTATGTGCTGCTTAGCCTCGGTGACCACATGAATACCAACGTTTTTTCTATCTTTCTACACATGCGGGCAGATACTCGCGCAATACCCTCACAATTGAGCGTGCGAATCTCCAGTCCTAAGGAGTAAAAGGAGAAGGAAATAAGCATCCGTTACAAATACGCAAAACCCAGGTGGCCTCTTCCGAGACAAGCCTTTTTAAAACGGCCAGGGAGACAAATGTCAAGTCTGGTTCGTTCAAAAGGCTGCATTGATCCGGTAATAATGATACGAAGCTTACCGCAAGAACTTCCAAAAACTCAGCTAGTTACTCAGGAAGAACCGAGGAAGTAGTGGCGTCCTGTCAGCCGCTTCCTAGCCGGGTCCTTATGACGTCACATAATCCTGTGCGACTGGCAACCTCCGACCTATGCCACCGCCAAGGAACACGACTGGGCGATTATAGCGGGGCCTCTATAGCTCCGTTTGATAGTATCACTTGAACGCTAACGCGTAGTCAACACAGCCATAACTCCGTTTTGAGTATTCGAACCCGCGTCGTTTTGAGTATTTGAGTATTGAGGAATCGAACCCGCGTCCTAAGGCTCAGCAGCAGAACGCCTTAGCCACTGAATCACCGCGGAGGGTTGAACGCAGCTGTACGTTGTCTTCATGACCTTTTAGATGCGACGCATCTCTTGCTCTGAGGCATGTCCCTCCTGCGTCGGCGTTCTTCGGCGTCCGCACGCCAGCTGCGCATGCGCGACTCTCCTCCTGTCTTCTCTCCGACAGCTGTGCGCGCAACGCTCTCACTCCACCTCATTATCATAAACAACAGCTGTGTGCGCGTGCTTCGCTCGCTTCGCTCCGCTCCCGTCGCGCAAGCGTGCGCATGCGCGACTCTCCTCCGTTGTCTCCTCTCCTTGAGGCGCTGTGAATATAAAGCGGGTATCGCGCTGCGGCGGTTCAGTCAGCGCTCGCTCTCGTTCGACTTCGCGTCACTTTGCTTGACGACTGCGTGCCTGACTTGATTCTTCCGATGAAGACGTGATGGAAGCGACGGCACCTTCATGAAAAGTAAAATTACGCCCATCTTCCCGCGTATGAGAACACCCGCATGTGATGGAATGCATCATACGCGTTCACAACACGTTTCACCCGATTTAGAGAATCAACCCAATGGAAACGCCAATTGAACCCCCCTATGCGTCGCATCACACCAGGGTTCCCTCGCGGGAAGACGGGCGTAATTTTTTTTTAATAGTAGTAACACGAAAAGCAGCAAACATGGCCCGATAACGCCAAGTACGGCCCTCCCAAATTCATCGCTGACGATGCCGATTGTTCAAGTCGGCGCGAATCTCTCCAGAGCTCGCAGCTGCGTGCGCGCGCGCTCGTCTACAAGAGCGGGCGTCCTCCAAACCGAAAACTCTCGATGTGGGACACGGTATGGGAGGCGTCGCTGCGGTAATGCTGCACTCCCGGCTTCAATCACGATTCACCCCAGAGCGAGTGAGAGAGAGGGGGAAGGGGGGGAAGGAGGGGTAAAAGGTGGCGCATTCCGGCCACCGTTTACGCGTGCACGCGCGCACGACACGCGCCGAGAAGCGAGCCGCTCTCACTGTCGAAAACACCTGCACGCAGCCGAGCGGGCTGCGAACGCACGACTGCCGCCGCAGCTTTGCCGGTGCCCGAAACGGGACGCGCCGCACACTCACTCGGAAACGAGGCCCAGTTTTTTTTTTGCTGTTCTTTTTGTTTTTTTTTTTCTTTTTCTTCCACTCTATGAGTATACCGACACCTCGTTTCACTCCCTACTTCTTTCTCGGCACTCTTTTGCGTCAGGCAGGAAGCCCAGTACTTGTGGTTCCATGAGCGCATGCGAAAAGGACGACTCTTGACAAAAATGGGAACTAGACCAGAGTGCGATCGCATTCACGGCATGGCAGTGTTGACAGCACTTGCAGCAAGATCTCACGCAGGAATGTCTAACCAATCTGAGGCGAAAGGCCTAAAACTTTGAGGCACAGCTCGAACTCCCGTCTCGTCGTATGTATGGACATTCGAACACGGTTGGCCCATCCACGCCCTGTTTCATACTCACACACTCTGGACACTCGGGCACACGTCGGACATCCGAGCAATGTCAGTTCTTCCGTAGCGATGGACACCCGGGCACAATCGTATTTCAGTATCGCCGGAAGTTTCGTACCGCTAACCGCAAGGCGACTCGTACGCAGATCTTGCTGGATATTCCGCTGGCAAGCAGATTAGGTGACTCGGTGCCCGACGAGTCTGCGTGTCCAACTGGCCTGAATACCCAACAGAACTAAAGTGCCACAATATACACCCGGCTCCGTTGAATTTCACGTTGCATTTGATAATCAGGCACACGTCATTCAAACAATTCTTCTCGTTTCGCCAATGCGAAACTAATTGAATGAAAAGTCCCGTTCGATTTTGAATACAGTGTTGTTGGAGAGCCGATGCGGTATATGGGCTCCGCCGAAATACGGCGGAAGGGGATTGAGGTAACTTTGGCGGGTTTCTTTCAGAAAAGGCCACTACCAGAACAAACTCCTGCATTGGCGGACTGCCTGAACCTATCACGTGACGACCTTACTGCTCTCGCAGCCCCCCCACTGTTTCCCTTTGCCTCTCCCTTGTTAAACCTGCGTCAACAAAAACCACTTACAGCAAGAGGCTGATGGCGTAATGCTGTCAACAAAGGCCCGTTGTTTGAATCCGATAAGAACACACACACACACACAAAAAAAATAACTGGCTAAATCACGCTCATCGGCTGCGACAGGGGGAACAGGCGGCGTTTCATTTGCGCGATGACCCTTTATCGCCGGACAATCCCGGACTTACCGACGACGACGCGTCGTCGCCTAGGCGACGTCGCCACGTCCCGCTAGCTCGCACGACCCAGCAGCGTTGTTGCGACCCCCCTTAGCGCGTCGCCGCAACTCTCTCCTAGCAAAACGACCGCGGCGTTCCGACCTCGTCGGGTCGCGGTCGGGTCGGTCGCCGCCGAATCTGGCTCCGCGCCCGGCCGCCGACGACGCAAGCGAAGAACCCGCGCCTCTGCACGGCAGCGGCAGCAGCAACAGCGGGCGTCCTATTAGCGGAACCCATTGATACGGCCCCCCTGCTACGACAGGGCTCGCTCCCTCCGCTTCCTCGGCGTCGTCGTCGCCGCGGGCAGGCAGGACCTAATGGGCAGAGCAAACAGTCTCCTCCCGGCCGCTCGCATTCGGGGTGAGCGAACTTCCCTTTCAGATGCGCCGCCGCTCTCCCTCCGGACACCAGGATGCGGGGACAGTGGGGCCGTCTCGCGTCGTCGTAACGCGTCACCGCCAATTTCCTAGCCCAACCTGCGATTTGTTTCCGCGGCGAGCGAAAGGCAACGCCGGGCCCCGAAGGAATCCCCTCCTCGCCGTCGCCGTCATCGTGTTTCAAATTAGACAAAAGCGGCGCGCGAAACGCGACACCGCGTGGCTACAGTGACAGCCGCACGGCGGGGAATGAGACTGCGAGACGGCGATCACAACACGGCAGGCAACGTACAAGCCGGAAGAAGGGGTTCGGCGAGGGTTTCTGCCGTCGGACGAACAATGGTTAGCGTTGCCCACGACTGCCGCGAGCTTCTCTCGTTCCGCCTAGCGAGCGACGTGTCCTACTCGCTTGACGGCAACCCCGTGCGATTCCGCTTCTTTACACTTAAAAGGTACACCACATTGAGCAAATGCGATGGGAATAATAACTCAAAATTAAGCGTAACAGGATGTAGAGAATTCGTACGACTTTCACGAACGAAGAGCCGCCACTTCCAAATTTAAGCGGTTATTGGAAATCACTGAGCGCTTCTCCCGAAAATACTTGTACGACAGCGATAGAACGATCGTTGTCGCAAATGGAACGCAGTGCAGCTGGATAACAGAGGTCCGCAACCGAGTGGGCGATGAAGCCTTGTATAAAAACCGTGCTTCGGCGACCTGCACTCTGCCACTACCGGGACTGCAGAGTTGCTCCATGAATAAATGTATAGACTTCATCACATGAACCATTCAAAAACAGAGCAAAACAAAACAAAACAAAACAAAACAAAAAACAAGCGACGCAAACCTCGGGTCCAGCTACGGGTTTCTCCATGGGGGGGGGGTATTGCAGTTTCCTGCAATCGGGGTCTGCATTCCCATTATAACGCGAATGCGGGAAATAACTAAACAAGTGTCTGCTCCTTTATATAATCTACTGGTTGCCAGCACCCCCCCCCCCCCCCCCCCGCCGCAATTAATTGCACGCACAACATTATCGTTTTCTTTCACTGGTTTGGACGCGTAGAATAACGTCGACGAAACATGGCAGCTATAACACGCCCCCTATTCGCTGCTGCCTCCACGCCTGACATGGTTACTAGCGCTAAAAAAATAAAGGCAGAGTAATTCCCCGAAGCCTGCGTTGAAAAGCGAAATATTTATCGGCTTGGGAGAATCACCCGCTGTTACCTCACACGTAGATAAGCACTCCTGGATCCTAGTCGGAAAAGAATCCTGCAGTGCGAGTACCGGTTGTGAAATCTTCCTTTCGCAGCGCCACTAAAGTTTGCTTCCCCGCCGTACTAGGCGTCGTGCTGTGGTGCACCCTTTACAGGCGAGTTGCACCTCGCGTAGGAGGCCAGAAAGCTGATATTCCGGCCTTCGAAACGGGATTCAACAGCCAGCGATAACTTCTTAGCAATAAACAGAAACCGGAAGGGGGGGGGGGGGGGGGGAGGAGAGCACGACACAGCGCTACACTTCAACCGATATTTAATTCCTGCAGGCGGTAGTGTGCACATTCGTACGCTTTTTACCATACTCAGTAACCGACTGCTGTTGCACGCTAGAGCCTTCTCGTATAGTCAATTTCTTTAAAAGCGAAACCATTCAGTACCAACTAGTTCGAATATCACATTTAGAATCACGTCCCTCGCAGCGCGAGAACACTTGAGGAAACTAGCTATCCCGTTGCAATCCTCAAATGTGCTGCTGTCGCTGCAGGAGAAACGCGAGTCACGGGTGCTCTCGTGCCCGAATGCATGCCCAGGCGGAAACGATCGCGCGACTTCGATCGACATCAGTTACCGTCTCCGCGCCATTCCGCTCGGCGAAATCACTATCTTGAATCAAAAGCATAACAGCTATCCTGTGGAATCCAGCGGCATGAGTTAGAGCACGATGGCACTGCTTGGTATACGACTGAGTTGTCGTGGTAACGCCTTAAGTTGTAATCGCTGAAATTCGTTGGACAGTGTATCCAAGTGCCGCCTTTACCCTCACTACCGGTGAACGAACACCCGGTGCGGCCTGCTCAAAGGATGGATATGAACAAAACAGGTCTTTCCCAGTCGTTTCCAGGAATACCTTGCAACAGAAACGGGGAGCTAGCTGAACGCCGTTATCAGAACGGATGGTCTACCCAGAAACTATCCTCAAACCCAGATCTGCGCGACCAGATAGCGGCAGCGGCATATTCTTGTCTTTTTCCCAGAAAATGGATGGGGCTACTAGGGCGATATTTCGGTGTAGTTTAAACACGCAAAAAATAAGAGAAGAAAGGCATCAGGGCTATAAGGGTTATATGGAGAAAATTATATGTATAACTGGCCTCATAATGTATCTTATCGGTGAATTAATTTCACTGCCAACGGGACGATGGTCGAGAGAGCATGAGAAGCCAGCTTCTGCTGCCTGCCCCCAACATGACCTGACGTCGCAGCAATAATCAGAGCTCTTGAGTACAGAGTGAAACCTCTGAACGCATCCAGTCCAATCTTCATCTATTTTTAAGCCCGCTGCAGCCCGGAGGCCACTCCCATCGACTTCTAACTGCTCCTTCCCGCGCTGTCCGAATTTTAGCGCCTGTCCTCGTGTGCAGCGTCCTTCGTCTGAAAATTTTCGCACTTAACGGTGGTCAATCATATACTAATGATTTACATGTACTCATGTACTAATTACCAATGTACTAACATGTGCTGATGATTTACATGTACTAATGACGTACAAATAGCTCGAACCAATACGTTATTCAGCCGTCGTTTCCACTCGAATTCCCCCCCTGCAGTTCAGCAATATTACTTGGCGAAGAAACTGTCTGGAGACTGTGCAGAATCGAGCGACGGGCTTTTCACCAAAGGAGACCAAACCGACGCGTGCACTGAGCACGGACCACGAGGCTAGCCTGCAGAAGCCCGACCAAACCCGGCCTGGCGTCCCGTGGAGGTGAGGCAGCAGCAGCTATGAGCAGGGGGCCGCCCCTTGGAGACGCGGAACAGGCCTCGCCGCCGCGTCTGCTGCGAGAGAGGGTGGCGGGCCCCTCGCGGTGAGAACCCCTCGGACTCGCGGCAGCGGAGAAGGAGCCCTGGCCGGCGTTATCAGCGCCGCGCGGGCTGTCGCGATCACGCCAAAGGTAAACTCGCCGACGCACGCCAGCCGACTCCTGCGCGAGCAAACACGGCCGCACGACAACGACCGAGCGCCGGACACACGCGTGCTGTGGTCCGCAGTGCGCGCCGCTGCCGACACGCACGCCACGAGCACGGAACCGCCCTCGTCTATACGGCGCCCTCTCGTAATCGGTGCAGTGGCTGGCTTCAGTCACCAGGGGAGGAGGGGGGTCGGGGGCTCTTGCGAGCTGCGAGGTGGACGCTCCGTGCGTGCGTGAGGCAAGTCTGGGCGAAATTGGCACTGAGGTCGTACCTTGTCCAAACTTTTCTCTTACACACACACACAATATATATATATATATATATATATATATATATATATATATATATATATATATATATATATATATATATATATAGAGAGAGAGAGAGAGAGAGAGAGAGAGAGAGCGACTCGGGGCCAGCCACCTCACACCGGTGCCACCGTTTCCACTTGACTTCGTCGGCTTTGTGCGCGTTAGCGACACAGAGCCCCTTGTACGTTTGCACCGTGGTGAGGCTGTTGTCCTTTCCCAGAGGAGTTTGTTTCACACACCTTTCACATTTCTTTCATTAATTTTTCTTCTTTTTTCGTGCGATGAATAAAAACAAAACCGCCCGTGTGGCGATTTCATTGCACGTTAACGATCCACAGGTAGACGAAATTACTCCGCAGTGCTCAATTGGGGCAGCATCGCAACCAAGACGTAGCTACGGCGCGTAAAACCACCGAAATTTGCTAGCTTTGAGACTTTAATCTCACTAGCGTAATCTTCAAGCCGGGAGTCGAGCCCGAAACCTCGGAGGCCAGCGACATGGAACGCCCCACGAACCCGCCTGGCGGCTGGGAGGGAGAGCGGCCGCCCTGCAACAATGCTCGCGTCACGGGTCAGCGCGCTCATGCGCAACGCTCCCGCACGGCTCATCTCCGCAGCGCATCGGGCCTCGCGCAGAGCTAAAAGGAGAGAAAGCGCAACGACGATAGGCGAAACTGGCTCCTCGCCGAGTGAGAGGCCACGTCTAGCGCCCAACACCCGCCATAGACTGCAAGCATCATTCGTCCTTCGCAAAGTTACACGCGACGCCAGACGGTGAACAAGAAAATTTCGTGGTGCTTTGCAGGGAAGACGGCCCTGTGCTTTGCGGCGAAGTCCGCTTTCCCGCCCGTCCCCGGTTGATGACGTGGGTGCGTCCCCCAAAGATCCCTTCGGCCTTTTGAGGTGTTTCTCGCGCCACGCGGCCTGCAGCAACCGTGACCGGAGCAGCACACCGCTTATCTGGCCGTATATTGGGCTGCACACAGTCGCGCACGCGGGGGCCGTCCTCCAACAGGCGTGACCGGCCTTATCTCTGCAGGCACAGGGGGCGCCCCACTCGCTAACCGACGCTTCGGCACGAAGAAAATGGCAGCGTGTTGGAACGGATGCCATCAAGAGCTGCCGGGCTGCCAATCAAAAGGAACGCCTGGTACCACTGGCTGGCACGCGATACCAGCGCTCCCGTGCACATTCCGATGTGTTCAATCTGCCGTGAAACAGCGCGGAGCGTACGAAAACAAATTACAGAGTTTGTTTCTTTTTCTGACTATCCGTGATTCAGGGTAGCAGTATCTCGCGCGACTGTACGCCTCGAGACCGATCCCGCGACCACAGACATGTGTCACGTGCCTTCACAACAAATAACGACACGGGAAGTTGCGTACGCAGTGTCGCGCTCCGTTCAAATTCCCCACATTTTTTTTTTTCGTGAGTAACTTTGCGTTATGAGCTATGAGGAAATAGCGACGACACAAAACTTTCAAGAAATAAACACCGCAAGGAACTGGACGGGCCTATTTACCACATTACGGATGCATCGCTTGGCATCCCAAATTCATGAATGGGCACGGGACACACACCGAAATAGACTGACTTTTGGAAATAAAAAAGAAAGGAAGCAAGAGGCCTGTCCGCCAGGTGCGTGCTTCGCGCGTATTATATTCCATTAGCTACCACCTGTAACAGAAAAAAATCAGTATTTTGTGTCTAATAAGTTTTTGTGTCTTCCCTAAAAGCAGCGCTAGTATTAAACGAAGAGCAGAAAACACAGGTCTATTAATTTTTTTGGTAAGATGACCCGTCATCACCCCGCTACAAGGGGGATACCACTATCAATCGATCAATCAATCATCTGCCTGGAGGGCAATGGCGCCCTCTTGCACCTGCTTCCTAGTCCACCCACATTTCAAATCAAATCCGACCTATTTTCTCGCAGAAACAAATAGATTTCGTGCACGCAATAAAGCGCCAACTTGAGCCCGGCATCGTTCAGCTGCCGGTGGCCGGCCCATGCCGGCACACAAAGGCAAAGTCCTTGCGGACTTTGCCTTTGCAGAGTTGCTGATTATGCTGGTGTCGCCCTTGGAGGTCTCGGCTGCCGCAGGCGGCCTGGTGGGAACACATACACGGGAACGTTGAGTCGTCCCGCTGATAAGAGGACCTCCACGGAGATACAACACACAAGGGAGCCTGGGAAGCCGCGGCCAGCGGCGATGTCGTGAGGACCCGAGCGCGATAACGGCATCAAGACCACAAGCTATAGACTCTTGGGAAGAGACGCTGCCGCCTATGTAGACCGACAAGCAGCGAACGCGAACAAAGCTGTGTAAACAGAGTTTGAGTTAGCTGGAGGGCTGAAGAACGCACAACCTGCATTTGTCCGAACAAAGGTCGCGCTTTCTCTTTCTATCTTGGGATATCAGGTTCGGAACAAGACTTCGAGATATCACGAATGAACGCCAACGATTCGCAACCCGTAAGAGGATATCGGCGCGGCCGACCTAGCGCATCGATCAATTTTATTTACTGCGCATTTCAACTCGGCAGCCTCGTGAAGATGACGTCTGCTGCTTCACGGAGCGAAGGGCGGGCGACCCACATCTGCGCTTAACTTGACCTCATTCAAGTACAAACATAGCTCAGTTACGCACTACGCGGGGAGAGCTCCGTATCACGCAGCTCTGCAAAGCTCGTAAACGAAGGTAAGTGCCGAAAGCGTTCTGCTGACCTTCGAGAACGGAGAATCGAAACAGCGAAATCCGGGAGCAAGAAGGCGATGCCGCAAAGCAGGCGGCGCCCGCAGAGGACAGGACCTCAACCAGCGATGGTCAAAAGGAAAGCTAGCCCTTAGATCATCATCATCAACCTATCTAATCCCACAGCAGGGCAAAGGCCTCTCCCACATATCTGCAATTATAGCCCTTCCCTGTGCAAACTGCGACCAGTTTATCCCGGCAAACTTCTTCATCTCATCTGCCCATCTCACTTACTGCCGCCCCCTGCCACGCTTGCCTTCTCTGGGAATCCACTCTGTTACCCTTAATGACCAACGGTTATCTTGCCTTCGCATTACATGCCCTGCCCACCTCCACTTCTCCTTCTTAATTTCTGCTAATATGTCCTTAACACGCGTTTGTTCCCTGAGCCCTTAGATGGTTCACCTAAAGACCACAAAACAACGGCGGCGAATGGGGCTTCAGTCGCGCTTACTCCGCCTCGAAAAACCAAAGGTCGGACGAGGAGAGTAGGAAGGGAGGGGGGAGATGCTCCTTCGTAAGGAGTCGTCAGAAGGGCCACCTGCGCCCGTCGGCCCATCCCGACAGTGGGGCAGCCTAAATGTGCATACGTCGACGAAAATGAAATAGAAACCAAGAAGTGGGCGTTGCGCTATACGGGGGGATGAAAAGAACGGAGAGAGGGGAATTCCGCGCGGACCATCTGCAACACGTCGTTCTGCCAGAAAGAGACGAAACAACGAGACGCCCCCCGCCGGTGTTGCAGCCGGCCACCGCAAGATTCTTGCCCCCTATTCCGCGAAGCTCAATTTCCGTTCTCCCGTTGTGGCAGGAGCGCCAGGCCACGCAGAGACCACGCGCCCCGGTAATTCGGTGCAGCAACGCCAGGGCTGCGGCCCTGAACGTGGGACGCAATATGGCCGCAACTCTTTCTGACCCCGTTACTGCAAAAAAATGATACCATAGGAGGGCAAAGATCTATTCGCGTTGCCAGAAAGTCATCTAAATGAGATGATTTCATCATCGCGCTTGTTACAAGCGAGCCGAGGTGCTCGTCTTGATAGGAGTCGTATAGTATCGACAGCATTCTGAAAGGCGCCCATTCGTTTGCTTCATCAAACACGCCTGAGTGGCCAGTCATTGCGTCCAAGGCTGAGAAGTACAGGCTGACGAGGAGACCCGGGATACGATTTCGCTAGAAAAACGACGTTCACGCAGCAAGATTACGCAATGCAAGCATCACGTTTGAGCTTTTGCAATGCCCACAGCGCTGATATCCTTTCCCGTTGAGTCAACTCACACATTGGGTCTTGTTAATTGCTAAATAGGATGTACCGACCGATCATTCAGGTACACACGCGTGTGTGTGTGCGCGTGCCCACACGCACATACATACAAATAACTACCCGCGCAAGTAAACCTTATATCGGACAGAGCGAAAAAAAAAGCAGAAATAGCGCAGTTGATGCACGAAGTCGATGATGTGAACATAAGGCCGGATATATAGTTTCGTCAGTTTATACTGACCCCCCGAAACAGACAACGGGCCGTACAGCTTGTTCGTTTTACTCTACACCTTCAAGAGGATTCGGCGACGGTGTGTGACGTCACAGCGTCTGCCACGGCGTCGTCGGCGCCGCGGTCTCTACGCGGTGTGTCTCGAGCACTTCACAAATATGGAGCAAGGAAAACGGAGGGCGACGATGAGCAGAGAAAAGAAACGCGTGCGCCGATGAGCAGCGAATGTGGATAAGGGGCGCGCAGAACGGGTGAACCGGAGCGACAGCGCGAGATGATGCATCGCACTACCTGCCCCGAACGAGAGCTCTCTTTCCCCTCGAAACCGGTAGGGGCCGCGGCGCGGGGCAAGGCGCTCGTGCTCTCGAGAGCCAGGTCAGCCCCAACGCAGACCGACACACTAACCCCGAGTAACCCCCAAAACCAAGCTGACAGGGTGCCCAGTTAACAACACGCTCGTGAACCTCGTTTCGGAGCCCGTAATCCGTAGATTGCGGTGTTCTCTTTTCGCTTTCTGTATAAGACAGCCCGGGACTTTTCAAGTGCAGGGCTATAGCTGCATGAGACAAGAGCATTCCTCCGGACGCTTCTCTGTGGTCCCGAAGCACAGCAGACATGCGCAGCGCCCGAAACAGTAACTAGACGAGCTGCGTTCCGCTCAACGCCATCACACGACTCTTGCAAAACGCGTGAGTGCAAAACGCGCATTTTTGGTCTCTTCTTTTATTATCAGAGGACATGACTTATATCTGGATCATCACCCCCATCATCATCATCACCATCGCAACCCGCCACACTATCCGTCCGATGACAAAAGATAAGGACTCCGATTTTCAAAAGAACAAGGCGCCACGTATCGCAGTAACATCAGGAGCAGAGCAGTATATAACTCCCGCTCCACACGAACCCTGATTCCTCCACCCCACCAGGGACGGTAACACGTCATCTCCCTTTCGCGTGAGTGGGGAGTACGTGCTAGGGTGCGTGCGCGCGTGTTTGTGTGTGTGTGTAGTCGCCGTATCGCGTGCATTCTTGGCCATTCTTTCGACAGCGGAGTCAATAGTGATGTTCTTTTTTTTTTTTTTTTTTCATGGTCAATGAATTTACTAGGACCAATAAAGCCTAAGATGAAATGGGAATGAGTGTTCTTCGGCACTGCGTGATGCCATCGCCGGGGTGCTGTGAGAGCAATCGGCTCGGTGAAAAATGAGCTGTAGATCCTACACCCGTAAGACGAACCTCAAATAGCCATCCCTACCATGGTTGCTTTTGTGCTTCTAGGCTACACGCGACTTCTTTTAATTCCGCCAAGCAAAAGCGAGATCTTTGCCGAGAGGAAGAAGAGCGGTGAGCAGGCCGAAGAGCAGGCCGGAAAAAAACCTACTCCAACAATGACCACGCCTAATTACTCGACGCTTTCTGGAAAGGGCTTCGGATCGTAATTAGGTTAGGGTACAGCGGGTGCACCGAGAGCGTTTCGTTCCTCCGCTATTACACTGGACAGGGACAACTTCGCCACCGGTTAGGGTGAACTAATCCCAAAACGCGTATAGCTGGAAGGTCCAGATAATAAAATAGCTTAGTAAGGACGGTTTAAGCGCGCATAAAAGTACTCAACAAACTCTACTCCACGAGGGGAACGTGACTTTGGGTGCGAGTCGTTTTAGTCAAGAAAGTGTACGCAATGGTACGAAGAAAACTACTCTACAGCTTTCGATGTTTGCATACTACACAGGTCTTCGAAATTGCTTCAGCGACCACCACGCATACGTGCTCTAGTCGCAAGGGTAAAACGACGTAGAACAGGAATGCCGCCATCGCCCCTTCTCCCAACCACCACCTCGATGAAGATCACGCCTGACATTTTAATGGCAGCTGCTTCGCCTCAACCCCGGATGCGCCGCCCAGAAGAACGAGACGATCTTGCAAGTCTTCAGAGAGGTTCCCCGGCTGAAAGGGCTCCATCCTTGGCCCCTTCCATTTGCTCGGATGACCGCCCACGACGCCGCCGAAGAGAGAAGACAAAGCGCCCATCAGCTCTCCCTCTCCCTTCCGTCAATTGAGCGAATGGACCATTTAGGACTGCTTACTCTGACGTTTCCCCCAATCCGGCCAGTCATGTCTTTTCGGCTGATGACGCAACGGCCCCTTCCTTGTGCTCACGTCGCAACCCGTGCGACGTGATTATGCGACGCCGGCAGCGAGGCGGAACCAACACCGGTGGCGGCGGGGTTAGCGGCCTCCCCCGAACGGGGCTCGACGCTCCCTGCACGACAGCCGTGACGCAACCGGCTGTGTCGCGAGGATCGGCGATTAGCCCATTACTACTCCCCGATCCGGAAGTCTTGCGTCACGAGCGAGGGACGCCAGCTGGAAGAATGTGGTGCGTGTAAACAAAAGCGCTCCCAAGACGCTGCATGCACTGAGAATCGATGGGTGTCGTGAGTGTCGGAAATGCGAGCTCGTTTATTTTATCTGGAAGATGCACTACGGGTGCTGTTGTGCCAGACAGAACTCCTAGCTCAAATTCGCTGCGGCGGGCGACGCGCCTACAGCGGGGCCGATTCGCGCCTCGGTCAAACCGCCCGCGGCAGACGTGCCCCAACTTGCAGGCGCCGCAGAGTCGCCTTTCCTTTTCCCTTCTCAACAGCTGGGCCTAATCATGCCTCGGAAGAACGGCCCGCGGCAGACGCGCAACGACATGTCTGCAGACGGTGTCGCTGTGTCGCCTTCCCTTTCCCCGTCGTGGCGGCTCGGCTGACGCAACCGCTCCGCCTCCATTCGTCGGATTCAAACTTCGGCCAGCGAGAGTCCTGATTGAAGCAATTCAAACCGCTCGCGGCTGCAACGGACCCCCGGGGGTATAAAACCAGCCCGGAAGCACAGCGAGGCGGCACTTTTTGGAGGCATCGAGTGGAGACGTGCTGTCGCCTGTGCGAGCCATGTAACGGTTTTGTTACCCTTGTGCATACTGTATATCAACTTCAACTTTTCGTCGGCTCGAGAACTTCATCGCTCTGCTCTGTGTCGCGTCGATAGTGGACGTAGCAAGGCAACTTCGCTACACCGGTGACTGCACTCGGATGGCCAGGCCCGACAGTGCAGTACTCCGGCTTTGAAGAGTTTAGATTTCGTTGATCTGTATTCCAGCTTATTCGGTTCCGTACCACTGTAAAGTATAATTTCTGTGTCAGTTGGCCGCCTGGGGGAAGTTGGACATTTTCATCGAAGGGCAGACTTGACTCGGAGACTGTCCAGAGATACGAGTGTCTATTGCCGCTATAGTTCCTTCTGCTCCGATAAGATGTGAACCACCGCCACCACCACTCGGGGCATTGTACTTTACCGGGTAAGAATTCTTTGGCGACTCCCCACAGATATCCACCCATCCATCCGCAATGCAACACGTGTGATTCAATATTTAAGAGAACGACCTTTATTTATTAAACAGCCCTCGGCCAGAAGGCCTACTGCCTGCAAGGCGGTGTATGTGCGGAGATGAGCGCGTAATCGGCCTATCGAGCGGGTAGCCGAGGACAGGTGCGTGTGCACGCAAGTACGTGCAAACGCATCACACTGCACCACGTAGTCACCAACTACTTGGAAAGACGAACTAACCGCCAGTTTGTCTGCTTGCTCCATCGCACGCCTTTCATCGCCGTCCTGCGTCGGCTGGGTAAGCGAGCGCTCAGGACCGCGTGACGTAAAAGCACGCTTTACGCCGGCTGAAGGCAGCGGGTGGCATTTACGCTGGGTTCATGGACCATTTCATCGGCAACTTCTGGACTTTATACACGAAGCAAACTTGTTCGTGTACGTGTGAATCGTGCACCGTTATGCCGCAGGGCAAACTTTCGAATAACAAAAAAACTGCGCTCCTCGGCAGACGTTTTCACGAGGCTGCGCCACGGGAGGCGACGGGACGGCCGCCTGCCAATTATCTTCACCCCCGAACACTGCTAACTTTGGCTGTGAAGCCGGCTTTGCCGCAAAGCGTTTTCGCACGGTACGACATGTTGGCGATCAGCGTCGTAACGTACCGGCGCAGCTGCTAGCGTCGCTGTAATACACGTACTCCTTCGCGATGCGATGAGGTTGTCGGGATGGGGAAGCTGGAGAAAAGAGTCCCGAAACTGTCTGACGTGGGAATGCCGATTACTCCTCCGCCGTACTTATATCTCCCCTCCAACTGTTTCGCTTTCCTTTACCTTACGCGGACCTGCCAACGACGCACCTATAGATATTTTCGCTGCAGTGTCCCTGTGAAGAACGCGCAAGTGGTCTGGATCAATCAGAAGCACGCCTTATGCAGACTCCTTGCAAAGAAGATAGGAAAGCCGCAAGCATTAACCGGAGGAACTACCACTGCCGCTATTTCGACGGCCATCTCCCTGAAATGCCTGAATTGCACTTTTGCGATACTCCGGCGGCAGCCGACGCCTTCGAATGTCAGAGAAGACGTGCCGTGAGGTTAATGCATTGTGTTTGTGTAATCCTCAATTATAACTTCAGTTGAACGCCCATTCTTACCGCAAAAGCGCATTACGGCGTTCTGCGGCAACGGGCTTCGCTATCCATGACCAACCTAACCAGCCATTATACGTGCCCTCCCTCTATACTTTTTTTTTTTTTTTTTTTTTTTGCGGTGAGGCGGCAGTGATCTGGCTCAGCCATTAATTTCTCAGCGCTCACCCCTTGAATACACATTCATACAACACAGCGACGTCCCGGCCGAAACCGATTAGGGCTCCATTAGCTGCAGAGGAAGCGAGTAGGAGTTCGCCAAAGGCCGTAGCCGAGCTAATAGCGGTGTCCGTCAAAGGCGATATCGCCGACGGCACTGCCCCAAGGGCACAGCAGCCAGCTGGGCGTGTGCACGCAGGCACTACAGCCGCACAGCGATCTCTCGGCCGCACGACGCAGACAGGTGCGAGCCGGGCGCAATCAGTTGTCAAACAGCGTACGGGCCAAGGCGCGGCTCGCCGCCGCCGAGATGACGCGATTTGGCGGCTTGATGGCCGGATGTAAGTGGCCCATACTTAATGCGGGAGAGCTGCTGCGGAGACTACTTTGGGCGGAATAGCGTTGTAGGCAACTGAAAACAACAACAAAAATCGATCATCATCGTCATCCTGTTTGTGTCAACTGCAGTACAAACGGTCTGTTTCATGTTCCTCCGGTCGGTCGGTCTTACGATGTCCTATAACCCATTCTTTGACTCCGGATTTTTATTTCATTCCTCCGTCGATTTAACTGTCTTTTTTTACCTGTAATCCCGTCTCTAGGAAGCGTGATGATAGAGATAATACAGATAGAAAATACAGCACAGTACCACAAAGTTACGATAGGCGGGTTTCAATGTTGCGTGAATAAAGAATAGCTTAGTACGAAACGGCATACACTAAAGACACTAGGTAATTGACGCTCGTGGCTTTAATATACCCTGGACATATTTACACATCCCAGCAACGTCCCGGATGGAACCAATTACAACATCGCGCAGTACATTCGCCTCACGTTGCTTTATTACGATTTGTGCTTCAGTCACAGCCAGGAAGACGAGGGTGGAGGGGGAAGTGCTCCCAGCACCACCGTAATCCTTACAAATGCACATCTGCATGTTTTTATTTAAGAGGACGATCTGAGCGAACAAACAAAATTCTTGAATGCGGCTTCATATTAGGCTACTGCTGAGTACCCGACATTTCATTAACGTACAACGCGAAAAAACGGAGAAAGAAAAAAAAAATTGGCTCCAATCAACGCTGTTCAGGTGGTTGGACTGAAAAGCTCTAAACGACACCCACAACGATTACTCAAGCGGCGTCACTTGAATTCACACACGTGGCTCTACAAAGAGTGAAACCAGAGACTGCCAGCCGTTACCTGGGATTCACCGTGGCGGTTTCCCTAGCGCAGCAGCGTCGGCAGAAAGAAAACGGAGAGGCGTCTTTCGACGGGTGAGAAGGAGGGCGGCACGCGCGGCTACTGCATCATCTCTCTCACTGCCTCCTTCTCACTCTTGTTTCATGTGTCGCCTCCAAAAAGCGCCTTCCCCCTCCCCAGACGCTGAATCCAAACCACCGTCTGTCTCCCCGTCTCTACGTGTGGACGTAGCTTAGTCAGCAAGACGACGGGCTCTCGCTCCGTTTCTCTATGCGGGCCCAGGCTGGATCCCTGGCGGTTCCAGTAGTTTGTGTAGCCTGGGTGTAGCCAGTAGCAGCCTGGGATGTTTGTGTAGCCAGTAGCAGCCTGAAATTTTTCTGCTGACGTGGACACGAAAATTTTCTCGGCTGGTTGGAGGTACCTGCTTCGCAGTAAAGCAAAAAACTGGCCACATTTTTCTTCGAGGTCAACGTACTGCGAAAATGCGGAAGGCGGCGCTTCAGAAGCGCCTGCCCGCAGGCAACGACCTTACATATATGCAGGCGGAGTGCGTGTACGACTAAAGGGCACACGCTTCCCTTCATCCACAACTCGCGAAGTACACACATGAAAGCACATTCCGATTCAGGGAACACGAAGACAAACACACACACACACACACAAAGAACGGCTGCGCATAGCAATTGCAGCCTTTCCAATTTCCGTAAAAATGGCGATCAGACGAGCTGTCCACATCGATACAGGAATCATTTGCTGCCGACCTCGGAACAATCGACGCCAACCTCGCCTTCATAGCCATGCATTGCTCAAGAAATAATTGTTTTACTTTTATTGCCCATTTTCTCGAGCTGATTGGCCCAGTCGCTCCTGTCGCAGCCATTCCGGCGAAAGACGAGACCGGGCCGCGTTTGTCAGTCCTCTCTTCGTCTTCGCACTGCTTTCCGTCAAGCTGACTATGACTTTTTTGTTTGTTTGAGTGCACAAAATGTTTTAAATGCAGAGTATTTCTTTAGCTCACGATGTCACCCGGCGTTGTCGGCGTTGGCGTGCCTCGGCGTCCGCAACAGCCGTTCCAGGTGCGCCCTCTCCCCCACTCCTCCTCTCCCGCATCACGCTACCCTCCTCGCTCTCAACAACAGGTCCGCACCCCTCCCCCTACACTATATAAAAAAATAATACCTACCGGCGCCTGGTTTCGATTCCACGACCCTGCGGGCGGAACGCAAGGTACATGGTGCTCTACCCACTGCGCAACAAAGCCGACACAGAATGGAAGGCTACGAACGCGCCTTATATCCTTGACTCATTCAAACTACGTCAAGAAGCTGCTGATACAACGCATTCACTACCTGTGGGCGGAACGCGAGGTACATGGTGCTCTTCCCACTGCGCCACAAAACCGACACAGAATGAAAGGCTACGAACGCGCCTTATATCCTTGACTCATTCAAACTACGCCAAGAAGCTGCTCATACAACGCATTCACTACCACCAACTCCCCAAACACTAAACGTTAACGCAATACACCCACCCCCTATGCGACGCATTTACTCGAGTCCCCCTCGCGGGGAGATGGGCCCTTTTTTAATGCACTTATGCTTTGCAAAAACACAAACCCCCTGTTGACAAGGATTGCGTACACATTAAAGATTCCCACGCGGTCTAAATTAATCCGAGGCCCTCCACTACAGCGCCCCCAAAGTCTAGGAGCACGAAACACCAACTTGATTTTTTAGAGCGCAGCTCTTAAGCGTCCGCTCCTACGGTTTCGCGTAGTCCCTCACCGTCAGCCTTGTAACCGAGAGAATGAAGAGGACCCCGAACATGGAGCGAGGAGGAAAGCGGAGGAGAGCATGGCGAAAGTGCGAGGAGAAATGCGGTATGCCGAGGACGCCGCGTGAAGCCCGTTCTACATGGCGCGAATTTCACCTGTGGATTCGCAGCTGCGACGCTGGTCGTGCAGCAAAACGATTTATTTTCCTTATTTTCACTGCTGCGACAAATTGCCAAATGCCAAGCAGCGTTCACATGACAAGTTCGACTGTTCCTAACATTCGGCATTGCCACAGCAAGGATACTAGATCGTTCGGCCGCACGAGCGGCGTCGCATCTGCGAATTCACAGGCGAAATTCGCGCCATGTAGAACAGGCGTTTTGCGGCGGCGCGGCCCGCTACGGGAAAACACCAGAGTAGCGTCGTGCGTCCGCCGATGGCGCGACAACTTCCTGAGAAGAAGTCACTTCGTCTGCCGCCGCAGCTAAGCGAGCTGCCCGAGCAGAGGCTTAGCGCCGCCGCAGCAGCAGCGTCGCCGAGAAGACCCTGCAGTTCGCGCTGCGCTCAAATTTCTTAAGGAGTATCGTAATCGCCAGCCAATTCTTTTTTTCTCTACTAATAAATGTTTCACTCATTCCCTCTCACTCCATCTATGCACTGCGACGCTGCACTGATTCGTTGACACGCGTGCCTCCGAGTTCTTCAATCAGATGATCTATAGTTTTGCACCATCTGGCATACGTCGCTGGACATCGCGTTACCTTCCAATGGCTCCCAGGCCACAGCGGCATCATGGGAAATGAGAAAGCGGACGAGGCTGTCCGCACGGGCCTACAAATGAGAAAAAGAAAGAAGATTTTCTTCACGAAGCATGATACCGCCACAATGACGAAGGCACTAGCTCTGTCGGAAAGGAACCGTTTATGGTCCTTGCAGCAGCATCATTACGGCTTTTTATATTCCATAGACCCATATGTCAGAATGCGGCTGCCAGGGCGTCTACCCCGCCACTTGGAGACGTTGCTGCATAGACTTCGTCTTAATGCTGCCCTAACAAATTCCTATCTACATCGGATCGGCCAGACGATCAAGCCCATATGGCGACAATTGTGGTTCACTTGAAACTGTTGAACACATATTACTGGAATGCTCTGCCTATGCCGACTCAAGGTGCCGTTTACAACATAAAATTGATTGCCTCCACCCTGGACCATTGACATTAAGATTGGTACTTGGACCATGGCCCTCTCCCTCCGCTCAGCGCAAAAATCTTGTCCGCGCTATTCGAATTCCTCCAGGACATTGGTGTGTCGACGAAATTGTAGTCGTTCCTCCATCTCAAGAGCCTTTGAACTCAATACCCTGAAGAAGGATCATATTTTATTTTTTTTCACTGCTACTACTCTCCTTTTCTTCACTACACCTACTACCTTTTTCCCTCTCCTCCTTTCCCCGCAGAGTAGCATGCCGGCGAACTGATGTCGGCAAACCTCTCTGCACTTTCCTCTTTAATAAAGAGTTTCTCTCTCTCTCTCTATAGTTTTAGTAACTTTACCGTCTATTTGCAAGGCAGAAATGGACCACTTCTTACGCTGTCCGCACTGCCCGTGTGTCAGACTACGGGCCGGCATATACGGCATTCCCGAGATGTTCGAAGGCTTCACGGAGGCGTCGTGAAATCAGGAAGCACAAGCACGGGTAGTTTCAGTAATGTATTTCATAACCGCAATCCGCGGCGTTCCATAGCGCGTAAACAAGGTCGAGGCCTTGGCTTCCGCGCGTAGCGGCCGCTTTTCTATGTATAGGCATAGCTAACGTACTCTCAGAATCGAGTACACGCGACGTGAGGGACGTCCTGCGATTTAGTCAATCCGATCGACCCTGCTCCCACGCTTCCAAGTCAGTCCGCGCGCGCGAATTCTTTCGCAACGTGTAATGTTGTTTGACTGGCTGGAACCTCGAACGTCGCGACAGAACAGTTTGGCTCAGACGTTTGCCAAATAGCGGTTGCAAAGCAGGAACAGCGAAAGCAAAAAAAAAAAAAATAAATAAATAAAAATAAAAATAAAATAAAAAAATAAAAAAAACATCTGCAACTGCGCGTCCATAAAGATAACAAACGCTCAAACGGAAAAACGGCTGGTCCGCGTTAACTCTCTTTTACAGTTCATAACTAACGCAGCACGCGCTGAAGTCGCTGAAAAAACGGACTTTTGGGGGGAGCTTGAGTCAAACACAAGCGCTCAGCGATACACGGCTTAAAAACCAGGGCGATTCGCTCCTGCAGTTTCCTACGAGAAATGGCCGTCGACAGCGAAAAGCCCAGGAGAAAGCGCGAGGGCATCCCGAGCACGAAAACGCGCCGATACGCCAACACCTCGACAACCGAAAGGCACCGCACGCTTTTCACTCCTCAGCACCCTTTTCGACAATGCCATTGGTTAAACTACGCAGCTCGGCCGTGACGCCACTCGTCCTCGGCCAATTAGGAGTACGAAGCAGTGCCCTGAACCTCTGACGTATTGCTCTTCGCCAAGGGTGCCTTCTTATCTCGAAGGTGCGGCCACGGAACCTCTCCCCGGACCGCCGCCGACTGTGGGGGACACGCCCCCTTCTTCCGAGCCCGAGGGGCCCCGAGAACGGAAGAATTCCCCGGTCGGCCGCAATGACCCGGGGAAAAAGACGAACACGCGCCATGAACGAGAACCGCGCTATGTGCCGCCGCCGGCACAATGATCCCGGTCGCAGCATCACGACGCCCGGAGAGAGTGCGAGAGGAAAAAACGCAAATAGAATGAGGGCGGGCATAAAGCCTAACCCTGAGGCATTCCACGCGCGAGAAATTCTCCCTCTCCTCCTTGTCCCTTTCCGCAAAGAACGAAGGTGCGGAACCCAGGCGCAGGATGACCAAGAAGATGCACCACCGGTGCCGTTCCCACGCCGAACACGACGACGTGTCGCACAGCTAAGTGGTCTTTTCCCGCCGCAGGCCCCCTAACAACACCGAAACTGCCCAACGTGTACGTAATGAGAGAACGGCGATATCGGACTGCCCTTGTATGGTATAGAGCGAGGGGCACCCTGGGAAAATTTTATGCACCCGCCCGGGGGAATGTTCTCGAGTAAGCAGTCGAAGGTTCAATTCAGAGCCTCCTGTTTGCGGTTGTAAGTGGACAGTGGTTTCGCGACTGCAACCGTCTTAGATCGGGCAACGCTTTACCCCTTATCATCTCCTCCTGCCCTGTCATATAATAAGGTGATTTAGTCACAACTGGTGCATTTCTCTGAAGTTCAAGGGGGCACTTAAGTACTCCGCATTCGCTTGAACAGTTGTTAGGTAGAATATTAGAGATATTTTACTCTAAAGTCGAATTTGGTGTTCCAGCTAAGCGTGTGGACGGCCGCACGCGTGGTCTTCCTCGTGTGTTACCTTGAATAGGATGGGTAAGGCGAAGCCACGAAGTTCAAGTTCTGCACGCGTTGTAACAGTAATGAAGCTTTATTGAATGACTGGCGAATGGCACCAAAGCAGCTATCTTCTTAAGCGTCCTAGTTTCGGAAACATCTTGTCAGGTTCAGGGGTTTATGCAGAATTTCGATTTTGGGGGGGTGTCGGTGGGATGTTTGGGGGGGTGTTGTATAAATCCCTAGGCAGGGTGCTTGTGGTTGTGGAATCTTTTTGGAGGGGTGTCGAAGTCCTTCTGGGGGGGTGTTGGGGGGGTGTTAGGGGGGGTGTTAGGGGGGTGTGTATAAATCCCTGGACAGGTTTAGGACGTCTGTTCCATGCGTGGCACAATAAAAGTTAGCCTAAGAGAGCGCTCCGCTAGAACACATTTTCGAAAGAGCGAACAGGGTAAACAAAAAAAGGAAGTGATCTCGGTCGCTATTTCACTCCTTTTTTTAGACTGAGCTCTTTTTAGGTGAACTGGTGCAGAAGCTCATCTTGACAAACGATATCCCAGAAGACGTACTATTATTTGAACTACGCCCACAGGCAAGCCGGCGTTGTCTTACCACCGAAGGGGGGCTACTACTAAAGCGTTCTGGCCGGAAAACCATATCACCCGTCGACTCAGTCGCGGAGAACACGTGGAAACTTCGCAGACGGTACGAGTCTATAGCGATTAAAAAAAAACTACAAAAACACAAGAGACCACAGACCAGGTTCTTCTCTTTCAAAGTCTTAAGCAAACATAACCACACATTATGCAGAGCAAACCAGCCGCGTCTAGAGCGCATGTAGTGTTATAACAGTGAGACGAGGATAGTTCGTTGTGGAATTATGCCCGTAAGCACAGTGGCACCTTTACGACTCGCTAACGACCTGGACACAAATTTTACGTTGCAAGGGGCCAGTATAAAAAAGCGGGTGAGGGGGAAGGTTAAATTACATCACTGCCATTAGCGCGCCCACGGAGGCCGACGGGGAAATTTCCAGCGCGGGCCTTAAGACATAAAAAAACAAAAGGGCTTGCTTCTCTGCTCTGGGGCGCTGGAAGGAGGGCACCACTAGTGATAGAACAATCGCAATACTTCTTTTTTTCTTTCTTCGATAAACGTTTCTCTCTCCCTCCGCCTACTTATAATAGCTTCCAAATAGGCTAGGCTAATCCAATTACCTGTTTCTCTCCTGGTCCAATTCACACGCAGCTGTATCCCCGGCGAAACGGCGCTGAACGCTGCACGCCGAAAAATTGCAGCGACCACAACCTTGACCTCGATGCAGGGAAACAAAACGAGCAAACAAACAAGAACAAACACACGGGAACGGACGAAGCCAAGATGTCCGTTTCCAACCAACTAACAGTGCCGAGATTGTTCAACAAGCTGTACCAGGGGAAGGTCCCCGACAAAACTTGGCGGCCGAGTGATGAAATGGCCGCCAAAAACGTACATATATACATACACGCACGCCGGCAAGGTGTGCTGTTTCGTTGTATGCCGGGATTAGCGGTCGCAATCAATCTCCCCGCAGCTCCCTCGACTCGCGACACATGAAGCCGGCGACGAAGAACATACAAGGCGCCGCGGGAGAGAAGGGAACGCCGGCAAAGAACGAGGGAACGGCCCCCTCCGCTGCTTGATCGAGGATTTGGCGAGGCTTTGTGGCAAGTTCGGCTCGGGGATCAAGACAAAGGGGACCGACCAGGGAGGCAAGCACTTCTTCCCCGCTCGTTCCAACAAGACCGATGGTGCGCGAGGATGCACGCGCGGCCGACCATTACGCAAGACCGCCGCTGTAGACTGATCGCTTGTACGTATTTGGTCGCCATTATATTTTAATGAAAGACAGAGAGCGAGAAAAAAGCGCGTTATCTTTCAACGCTCACTCAGCGTACTGAAGAGATTGGGTGCGCTGTGACAGAGTGTGTAAGGGAAGGTATCGCTATTGTTATTCTTATTTACATTATAATGCATCCATCAACTGGAACTTGGGAGTCAGCATAAGCGGCCAGGGACGAAGATTGATGGTGCCCACAAAACGCAGCCGCTACTTCACCGTTTTGTCACCGGACTGGCGGTGCTGTACCTGCGCATTCCAAATGATAATCTTATTATGACCTTAAAACTTATCAAGGTTTAACAAGGCTTCCGGGCGGGAGCTGAAACGTCTTTTACTTTTTTTTTTTAATCATGAGCCGGACAAGGTGCCAGCTGACTTGTTCGATGAATCCACCCGACCGGACGGGCTTCGGGAAAAAATGTTAAAAAAAAATCCTCTAAGGTGCCCATTTAAGGGCAGAGGTCAGATGTGTTTATTTTGTCACATCAACGAGCCCGGAGTTCAGCAACCTTTTCCTGGCGCCGGCCGTCTCACCTCGACCACTCCCCCCCGCTTTTGTGGGAACTGTCGTAGCACGACCTCAGTTCAACCATACCACGCCCTACCTTGAAAAGCACCGTACAGACTCCCGGACCATTCAACTTTTGAAACAGCGCCGCTTATAAGGCTGATTTTCGCCTGGACTCCTTGTTTCCATTCCCAAGTTCGTTCGATTTCGTGTCGTACAGCACGAGCAAATTCCCGCACTCCTATTCCTCTCCCCCGACAACAATCTTTCCCGAATGCGGCCTAAACCTGAAAGGGCCGTTAAAGAACGCGCACGTACTCTTCGCGGCAAATAAAAAGGATCGACAAGACCGGGGCCCAGACAAAGTCGGAAACGTTGGGCGGCAGCCCACTTTTCTTCCCCCCCTTAAGTAACCGGCACAACAGGCGTCGCTACAGGGAAGAGAAAACTCAATCGGCTGCACCAATAACGCGAGACCACCTGCGGCCCCCTCGTAGACGAAGAGCAGCGTGCCACACACACCCCCTCGACGAGAAGGCCTCAGGGCTGGCGCCCACCGTTTCATCCGCGGTTGGACTACTAAGCCGAATTTCTCCCCACCAAACCGCGCACCAACCTGTCGCGGTGACTTTCCTCGAGCGAGCCAACTGTATCGGCCTTACTGACAATGGACGCACCATTTAGGCTTTCTAGTCTTTAAGCCTTGTTAATGCCCGGATACTCTCCTCTATAGTACTGCGCATGCGCGGTTAGATCATCCTGTGGGCTGCGCCAATCGCGGCACCACCGGTAAACAGATCACTGCTGTTGAGAGAGAAGTTGAGAATGCCTTGCGAGAAGCTGATGAAAAGAGTTGAGAATATGATTTAGCTTTCTTTTTTTTTTTTTTTTTTTGCTCCTCCAGCCATCCGGTCGAGCACCCATGGCGCTCGCGGCACCTTGCGGCTCCCCACCGACCACGCCGAGAGGAGGCCGGGGCGATTAAAAATAGGAGCGGCGCGCGCGAGCCGAGCTTTCCGGAGCCCGAACCGGGTGCCCCGAAGCGCCAGGCTCAGAACGCCGATTCCTCGAAGCGGGCCAGCCTTCGCGCTCGTGAAACACTGCGCACGTGCCAGCTTCGCCACGCAGGGGGCCCCGAATTCCTCACCGGTTATGCGTACACAATAATATATTCTGCATGGTAGGTGCGTGGGTTGCTTATGAGCGGAAACGGAACCGACCAAAATTTAGGGTTTCGTTTTAGGGCCGAAGCCCTTTAGGTGCTGGAGCGGCTGGTGTGACCTGTCATCGTCGTAAGCGTCGTCTCGCGTAGTCACGCTACTCAAACATCGGCAAACTCGTTTACGCCTCGCTCTAGAACGTAATGCGTACTAAAAAAACACCGCGACACTCGCCTACGCCTCACGCTAGAGAGCTCCGTGCTTCACAGACAAGAGACTTTCACCGCAAAGCTGTATACCTGTACCCCCCTCCCCCACCAACGGTTTCATATCCGTTGGCAAAAACGCCAAGAATTCACTCATACACTGCATGCTTCGCCGCTCCCCAGGTTTCACGTCAGTGGAGATTTTCTTTTCTAATTGTCGGGCAAGGAACACAAACACGGGAAAGATGACACAGGCAGTACTGCACTCTTCTCCTGTCTGTCTTTTTTTTTTGCCTGCCTCTTTGTAGCTTGGTACGTATTATGCCATTTCTCCAAGTTCCTCAAATTTTACTGGGGACTTCTCGCGAACCCCAGCCTCAAAGGTTTGATTTTACAGCAACGTGAACCGTGGCCGTGCGCGTACCACGCTGTGTGACGTAATGACATCGCTATAGTGCCTTCGTGTACCCATCCGTTCGATAGAATTTAATGTGCACCACATGCCGTAGAAAATGACCCGCTTATTTGGACATTTTCGTTACTTTGTTTGGGATGCGATGTATTATACAGTGAACCCCGGTTACAACAAAGCTCTCGGAGCAGGAAAATGGTTTCGCTGTAAGCGGCACTTCGCTAAAAGCGAAGGCGGTTCGCTTGCTGCGCGCACTGCAGTTGGGACCACCAAAAACTTCGACTAAAGCGGTTTTGTTCTAGCAAAAGTTTACTGTACCACATAAAAATACTGCTTTGGAGGTGCGTGCGTGCGTGTGCGCGCGGAGAGGGCGGGATTCCTCCAAGGGCACGTCTTGTGATGCCGCTTTGTCGGCTTGACATGCCCGCAGCTGTATACGGCTAATTAGTCACTGAAATAACAAGGCCACGTTACGCATGTTTCCGCTCCTTCGCCCGTAACAGACGTTCGGACAGCCCAGGAGGCTCCCTGCCTTCATTTTATGTTCACAAGATTTCCGGGGACATTCTGGCCCACTGTGAAGGCGGCGATGCCCCAGCCTCCATCTTTTAAGCTGGCCTGAACTAAATCTCTCCCACCCTGTCACACACACACACACATCTTTCTCAGGGCGGTTCTGTTTCGTTGTCCTGCGGTTGGAGGTTTGCACTGCACTGGTACCGATCACTGTCAGCCACCCATCCCAAACCTCGACCTGTTTGTTCCCTTTTTTTTGAAAGCGGGTAACAACAAAAGCCGCAATAAACAAAATACAGTTAAACCTGGATGTAACGCACCTCTACGTAATTAATTCCTGAATTTAGCAAAGTTTGTCGATTCCCCATTGCCACCCCCATTGACGCCCATGTGTTTGCTACCTGTTTGTAATGAAGGCGTTGCGACGGTACCCTTGATGTAACGAATTCGCCACGCTGGTGAGTAATTGTCTGTTTGCCCTTTTTAAGAAAATCGGCTGGAGAAATTTGCTAATTTAGCGAATTTTTCACGCATCGCAAGCCACCGTGCGTTTGCAAGTCTGAGTGCAGAGTCGCTTAGGTGCTGGGCCTGCCTGTCGGAATGTATAGTCGCACGTCTACACTGCTATCTGCGGTATCGGTTTGTCGGTGGCGAGTTGTGCTGCAGGAAACGAAAAGTTTTGCCCTTTTCAAAACAAGCTCGCAATTTGAAATGCCACCTCCTCCAACGAGAAAGAACGTTTCCGCCCGGTATACAGTAATACATCCATCCTTTCACCAGTTTTTAGAGCGGGAAAGAGCACCAAGTTCGTGAAAACGCACTTTTTCAGCACAGTTTTCGTCCCCGAAAAGCGTTAAAGCACCGAACTGTCAAAAGCGGTACTTAAGTTACGTTTTAGCATACGGGGGGAAGTGACTTTTTTTTTTCTTTTTTTTTTTAGATCTGTGTAGTGACTAAGCTCGTGGGAAAGCATCAGGCGCAAATAACGCAGTTTTTTGCTGTGCAATAAATCTTCAAAGAGTTAGTCCGCCGGCATTGATGTCTAGTTTTTAGATTTTGCTTCTGCTCCACTATAACGCGAGCCTGCGTGTAACGAAAAATTTCGTCAACTTCGTTACATCCAGGTTTAACTGTAGTTGTTTCAAACTCAAGTTACAGGTACACCAGTCCAAGCAGAAGTGCTCAATCCAACAAAATTATGCGTGTGTGTAACACAGGAAACTCAACAGCCATTGGTCAGTGCCATACTTACAGGTGACTGACAACCGAGAACAGGAGTGCAGAATCGTCGGTACCTCCCCTTCGCGACGATCACTACTTTTTTTTTTTTTACACGACTCCGCTGGCGCCTTTTTACGGAGTTGACGTCATCATAAAAGGCTCGACGAAAGCTGCTGACACCAAGGAAACCACAAAAATAGTTTCTGTTTCGCCTGGAGTCGTGGTTCATTGTCGCGCCTGTCGACATATTCGCACACCCCGTTTACCCCAACGCACCGAAAAATGAAACGTAGCACTGCTGTAACGACTTTCAGACTGAGAATATCGCGAATAAACTTCCGCGCTGATCTTCAAAAGGCAACGACTGCGTCGCTACGTGACCTTGCAAGCTATTCAGGAGTGGCGGCGTATCCTGCTAAAAATGTACGCACGCATATTCAGCACTCGCTGAAAGGCAACGTCTTCACGCGCGGCCAGTCACCACAGCGAGAGGAGCGCATCTCGGACGCGGAAGTCTTCATGCGTGCTAAATTTACCGCGTCTCAACTCCAGCCAGCTCCGTCTCCTGTTTTTCTTACGAGACCGGGCTGAGGCGGGCATTCAATTTTTTGTTTACGTCTGCTACGACTGGTGAAAATAGACTAAGTTAAGTTTGATGAGAACGCTTCGACAAAATCAAAATAAATAAAATGGGAGCCATTACTCGTTCTGTTTCTAAACGACACATTACGAGTGTCATGTCAATGAAGCACCAGCTCCAGAATTTTAAAACCACCGGGCGGGTGCCCTAACACCAGCACCTCGACTAACATCCATAAAGTTTATTCAGTATCCTCGATTCCCTGTATTTGCAGGTTTGTCCCCTAGGAGTTTCATTCGCTCGCAAAGCACAACAGACCAACTCCAAGGCGGCTACATGTTCACTCAACTTCCGTTACGGAGTTCTCGTAGTATAATTCTCGCCTCACGCCTTGCATTTCGGCTTTGTTCTTAAACGATCGTATTTATTCTTGCCCCCATTCAATATTTTCCTCCCTTAAATCAATTGTGACGGAAATGCGTGGTTTTCGAGGTAACAAGCATTTTCGGACTGAAAGTAAACGTTAATTTGCCTCTGTCCTTACAGCCACATACAGCAGCTCATGAAATGCTGTCAACGTGGGAAAAAAAAGAAAAAAAAAAAAACACGCCGACGCAGAAACATTTAGCACCGACATCAGCAAGCTCGGTGTTTACGGTCAATGGCCAGGACTCGGAGCTACGTCGAAACCGCGGAGTTTTTTCAAAAAATGTCACTTTCTTTGTGGATAAAGTTAAACGACTGTCACTGAACCAGTCGCGTAGCTTTTCAAACAACCCGGAACACCACTTGCTAAAACATCTCAGTTTTGTCGCATATCGAGTTGAAACGGAAAGCGCGAGAACTTGCTGCAACGAGTACAGGTCAAAATACGCAAAATGCGTTTCTCCACACCCGAAACAACAACAAAAAGAACAACGCCGGAACCACTCTCTTTCGCCGACCAGTCTTGTCGTCCGCAGACGAGCAACAAAACAAAACCACCCAGCACCCGTATCGTCTGCTGCTTTGTATACCTGCGGTGCGCAGCTGAATGCATAAAGGGAAATAGCGTCCTCGCTACGCAGCTGTCTACGACGACCCCGGGAGGCGCTGGGCCAAAAACATCTGCCGCTGGGGGGGCCATCACCCCTCCGCGGCACGAGGGCCTCTGCTCGACCGGCGAAGCAGAACGAGCCGGCCCGACCAAGCACTTCTCTCGTTTTGTTGGAAAGGACGAGCCGGCAGATGCGACACCGGCCGTGCGCGAACCCGAATGGCCACGATGTTTATGCGTTCCGACCGTCTGTTCCGCCCTTGGAAAGAAAACAGTGCGATAAGCAACGTCCGAGGACCTTGGCGACGCGGCCTTCAATCGGAGCGAATGAAGTTCACCGAGCGCAGCGCTCATTAAACACACTAGAAAGTTTGTCAAATGAGAGCGATGAGGAGTAATTAGTAGAAGGCCAAGGTCAATTTAACGCCCCGCCAAATGAGAAAGACGCACGAGCCGCTGCCGGCACCGCAGCGGGAAGAAAATATACTGCCGCGGCGGCGTCTGGCTGGCCCGAAATGTCGCTCAACCGGTTGGGGCCCGCGAAGACCACCGCCGCACCGGAAAAAAGACGCAACAAACTCGCGAGGGCTCGGCAAGGTCAGGCTACGATGGGTCGACGCCAGCGAAGATAAGTGAACGGCATGGTTGATTCAAAAACGACCAAAAATCCCTACCTCAGCTCGACACCTTGTTTCGGATAACGGCGCGAGTTAAGACGCAAGCGTCATAATCAATTGACGCGACGGTGGTCAATCAACCCCTAAAATAAAGACCGTCACGGAGACCGTCGTCTGGACGGACAACTCCGACAGACAACTGCGAGCTGCACGCACCTTCTGCGCCTTGCACATTGATCCGAGCGCCTGGACGTCGTGACTAGCGTGTCGTCCGTCCTGGAGGCAGAGCACGCACGCGGCCACCTTGCACACCATGCAGTACATGCTGAGGGCCTCCTCCGTGTGCTCCGTGCACTTGGAGTCCCGGCCTCCGAGCGACCGGGCGCGGAGGATCTTCTTGCCCTGCTGGGGGTCCAGCAGCGAGTGCTTGGCCAGCGGGCCCCGCGCGGGGTGGCAGTTTTCACGGCACGAGTCGCAGTAGAACACCTCGCACTGGTCGCACATCACGGACGCCTCCCGGGGTCGATCGGCCTCGCACAGCTGGCAGGCCACGGGCAGACACCGCGACTCGCCGTACTTATCCACGATGTTCTGCAGGGCCCGGTTGCGCGACAGGTTGTGGGCCCCATTCTCGTCGAAGTACACGAGCTTGTGGCACTCGGGGCACGAGAGAGACAGCAACGCGACTCCGCTGTGCAGCAGCGGGGGAAACAGAACTCCCTGGAGGTTCGGCGTGCCCACGTACGAACTCGGCCGGCTCGTGCAGACGACGCCACTGTCCGTTTCGCTGAGCAGGCTAACCTTGTCGCCATCGGGGTAATCCGCTGTGGTGCCGATCTCCGACGGCCCGACCAGGCCGCTGTTGCTGCCGTTGCCGCTGTCCTCCGAAGACGAAGTTGAGTTCGCGACGTGATGGGTTGTCGGCGCACTGGCAGGTTGTTGGGCGCTCAGCGCGCAGTTTAGACACAGCGAGTGCGCGCACGGGAGCAGCACCGGATTGGAGTAGAAATGCTTGCACGCGGGACATTTGAGTTCCTCCTCCATGGCGCCAACGGCAGAGGCCCATCACAAGAACATGCCGGAAGCGCGGCTGGAGTGAACTGAAGAGAGCGGGCGCAAACGCACGCTCTCGCAGACGGCGCGCACGCGGCGCGCCGGGAAAGCAAGAGCACCGCGCGTGCGCGAGCGTCACCACGTGACCCCTTACGTAGTTTGGGTGCGCTCGGTTCTTTAGTAAAAGTACAGACGCTCACGCTGCGCTGAAACTTCCCGCGCTGGTCGTTCTCTGTATTGAGTGACGTCACTACTAACGTTTCGGGAAATTGGAAAGGCGGAATTCAAGCAATTCGAGCAGACGCCAAGATGGCCGCGCGCAGCTCGTGCCTTTTGAACAGCTGGTTGACGCACAGAACTGCTTCAAGTGTTTATTCACAATATTGCCCGATATTATTGCGATGGAAAAGCGCAGCTCAAGCACACCGATGCATGTCTTCCTCCAGGTAAGAAAAACTTGAAGAAATGGCGGTTCAATGACGTGCGAATGTCCTTCAGGTGCACCCCAGGCGTTTGAGTTAGCGATAATCGAGTTGCAGGTGCCGATAAACCGGTGATGATCGCTTGACCCGATTTCGTAACGCGAGGTCGCGCCAGGTATCATAATGTGTGTCGCAGGTTTGAGGCTACCGGTCTGTGTATTTCTGGCCCTTAGCGTAAATTTGGGAGATGTCGAGCGTTTAGTTTAGACGGAACTGGTTACTGAAATTCCCGATGCTGCATGTTGCAGTATAAAACTTTGTTACTGAACTGAGTGAACTCGTTGGAAATTTGTGGATTTTTGGATTCATTTCTGGATATACTGTGCTCTTCTGTGTGTCGGGGCGATATCGACCGACTTAAACTCAACACGGAAGTATAGTGGCATTTGTCGCTCCGTCTGAGCGGGAAGCAATCATTTAGTTGCGGTTTTCCGTCCGAAGATCCGCTCTGGTCTGGCGCTAGGGTTTCTTAATAAATTTAGCTTTGATTAACCCAGGCCAAGTAAGGTTAAGTGAGCTTAGATTACATTGGGATACTCGGTTAAACAGGCCCGCAAAGATCTGAGACCCGTTTTTACATCAGCGTCGCTGCCGCTACCCTGATTCTGCTCTGACGTTAGCCACAGCCGCTATTTTTTAAGAAGCTTTTATGGGTAGGGCTCCCGTATTTTTGGTTTCCAAGAACAATGGCACGTGTTTTTGAATCGCGAGGTGTTGGAACAGAAACGTGCCGGTATGTGTGCTACAAACACGCGGTCACCGCCAAGGTCGCGCGCCGCTGAAAACATGATTTGGACCTCAAGCTTATACCTGTCATCACTTGAATATGCATCTCAGTTATATTAGTTGCCGACCCGCCGCGGTGGCTCAGTGGCTAAGGCGTTGCGCTGCTGAGCACGAGGTCGCAAGTGCGATTCCCGGCTGCGGCAGCCGCTTTTCGATGGAGGCGAAAAGCAAAAACGCCCGTGTGTACGAGATTTTGGCGCACGTTAAATATCACCAGGTGGTCAAAATTAATCCGGAGCCCTCCATTAAAGCGCGTCTCATCGCCTGCGTTGCGTCGGCCCGTTAAACCCTACAATCAATCAATATAAAAGTTGCCAATAGGCACTATTTCTAAGGTCACTAGAGCCAAAATGGAAGTGTGTGCGCATATGCATGTGTCCTTCTTAGGGATGACCATCATCAGTGGTCAAGAAAAATATTATTTTCTCTCATTCCTCCCCTAAATTGTGTGTCACCTCTATGTCGTCATCCATTTCTCTGGCCATCTACCTTCACGAAATGGAATGGCTCGTGATTCTTCTCTTCTTTTTTTCTGCGCTTACGTTTCCAGCACTTCTTCCAAGTCGGAAAAGGAGTACGACGTGGTCATCGTCGGCGGAGGCATCGTGGGCGTAGCCACTGCCCGGGAACTGTCGTTACGGCACCCCAAACTGAAGTTTGCAGTCGTCGAAAAGGAGAACAGACTTGGTAGGTGGATTTCATCGTGTGTTTTCTTAAAGGGACAGACAACCTATTTTTGTCGAGTATATGTTCTCTAGCCCATATGAAAGCCAGAGTTTTATATAGTGGGGTAACCACAAGCAGTGTTTAAACAAAGTGGCGGAAATAATTTCAATTTGGCACTTAACTTCGTAGTGTAAAAACTTGATACTACAATGTGTCCCGGTCACATGAACTGCAAACCTTGCAGCTACTGAAACAGCTGAAGCGTTTATTCACTTATTGAAAACATTTTAACTCAAGTATTTGAATAAGTTTAAATTGTATACGTATTTTTAAACAGTATTTTGAAAATTTTGACTGCACGCCGCCCACCGCCGCCGTTGCTGCGTTGCTCTTAGTGCGGCTAACTGAACCTCCATGCCCAGTCCAGAGTCGAACGGCAGTGTTCAGTAAACAGACCGAGTGAAGGAGCTTCCTGCTTGTGTTGTACGTTGTTTGACGATTCTGTCTGAGTCCGGGGCGTTTCTTCTGCCGAAATATTTGTTTTCAGATTGAAAAAACACCAACGGCAGCTTAAAAAAAAAATAACGAAACGCTGGGAAAGAATCGAACTGATGACCTCCACAACATGAAGGCAGTATTCTACCTATCATAGGCGTGCGCAGAGTTCTCGATTAGGGGGGGCAAAGCCCCCCCCCCCCTTTTCCTCCCCCCCCCCCCCCCCCCCCCCGCTTTCCAGCAATTGTGCAAAGAGGGATGGTTACCAAATTTTTATTTCAATGCGATAGAATTGCAACACATACAAAATATTTCTGAGCAGAAATTTTTACTTTAATGTGTTACATTGGCAAAATATGGGCCAATTTGGCGCCCCCCTTCAGATGATTAGGGGGGGCAGCCGCCCCCCCTGCCCCCCCTGTGCGCACGCCTATGCTACCTATCGTTCACCCCAACAGATGGCACCTTCATGCAAAATGGACTAGTGAACAAGAAAACACATAAAGTAATAAGAAAGCCTGCGATTCCTTTTTTTTTTTTTTTTAGCTGGGGACAAGTTTTTGAATACCGTTTTTCATCTCGCATACAGACAAAAGTATGTTGCCGCGCAACTGTGTGTCATGGTTACTTTTTTGGGAGGACACATACGGCTAGTATTTCTAAAAATTTCGATTTACAAAGTTCTAGGGCGTTATCAGCAAAACCATTTCGCGCTAAGGTGTTTTAAGGGATGCTCTTTTATTTATGATAGAGAGCATATACTCGACAAAATTCGATTGTCTGTCCCTTTAATCTCTTTGGTGGTGCTGCCGATGTACGGCTATCCACGAGTTTCACGTGTGGACGCCAAATAAATGTGTATGTCTTACATTTGCACACCTCTTTCCAGCTGCTCACCAAAGTGGCCACAACAGTGGTGTTATCCACGCTGGCATCTATTACGCTCCGGGATCGCTAAAAGCGAGGCTTTGTGTGCGGGGCCTCGAACTGTCCTACAAGTACTTTGATGACCACCAAATACCTTACAAGAAATGTGGAAAGGTAAGGGAATGCCTCACCTGCCCTGAGTATGCATCTTCACTACAGCCTTGAAATGTACAGCATTTGTACATTGTTTGATTATGGCTGCCTTTAAAGGCGCCATGCAGAAAAAACACGTTTGGTTCACTCGAAGGACTGCCTGGTTAGAATCAGCCTGACACCATTCATAACGTAAACTTCGCTCAAATAAGCTATATAATTAGGAAAAAAGGGAATGGCCATGCGACCCACTAGCTCATTTCCCACAACAGAACCTATGATGTCATACGTGCCAGCGCTGTGATTGGCTGAGGCCGGCAAAAGCAAACACAAATTAGGCAGAGCGTATAAGCTATTTGCACTTAAATTTAGGGCACATTCTTTTTATAGCAGTAAAAATAGTCTGATAAACAGGGGAAGTTATGAAAGCACACGTAAACATAGAAGCACCGATGTGTACTGCTGTTGGTATGGCACCGGTATGCTTGTTTTAGCTGTGCAGCAAGGCGGATCTTTGGGGTTGTCTCAACCGACACTGGCCAATTGGCATGAGGGATGGTGTCTTACGGGACCGTATATGTCGAGCAAGCAGCATGTTTCACGAAACGATTATTTTCTCCCTGAACAAAAACAAGCCAGATACAAACATGGTCAAAAGCAAAGCAAATGCAGAAAACAGCTCGCAGTGGTATTGTGGTGCCATCTAGGTTGACTAATGGTAAACAAGTCTCCGCTTCACTCCAAGTTTAGCTTGAAGACCCGTTCTGATGATGTCATTGCAGATGTCGTTAAAACATGCGTTTTGGTGGGAGAATCAAAATTTTAACTTAAATTGATTAATTTCTGAATGAATAAAGCATCGTTTGCTTCCAGGCAAGCGCTGGGGGCACTATCACTATAAAACACGGAATCTTTTGAATAAAACAGACTTGCATATTGTCTGCATGGTCCCTTTAAGCATGCTGAACCAGGTACCCTTAGCCGTTTCATACATGTGGGCTTGTAATTGAGACGGGCAATTTCTTTCCAATTTCATCAGCAGTCTAATTCGTATTAATATAAAATTCTGCAACCACACTCATTAAATAGGCACATTCTTTGCACTCCTTCCCAGTACTGCATTGCATCGAGGAAGAAGCAAAAGAGAAATTGTCATCCATCCTTGTACAGCTGCGAAGGAAAGTCATCATACAATATTTGAGCATAAACTAACTAAACTGCAAGGTTTCTTGTGGGGCTGTGGAGCTCTCCCCTGTAGCCTCAAGGCTGCATTAATGCGGACATTTGCTTTTCCTAGTTAAAAAGGTTGCTTCACGTGGGGTGTCTTTTACGAAACCTTTTAAAAACTAACAGGAGGTGGCCTAAATTAGAAGCACATGTTATGGCAATGCAGACAAACATCATACATGATAATCATGAGCAAGGAAACCAATGCGAGGGAAGTAGTGGTGTGCCGAAACAAGAAAGCAAAAAATACAGCGCCCTTCCACTCTGTGAGGAAGTGTGACCAGCGAAGCTGTGGTGCTTTGAGCCGGTCGTAGTCCTAGCGGTGCACGAAGCAAAAGATGCTTGTTTGTAATTTGCGATTAAGCATTCTTCCTGGTTAATTACCTGAATTCAACTTTGACGAACTAGAGTCTTATTCCAGTGGACAGACGTGGGGCTGTCCGTCTGCCTCCCGTGGAAGCCCATGTATTGACAGCAGACGAGTGTTGCACGATATTTGCAACTTCACGGCGAACTATGTAATTTGGAATGTAAATAAAGTTGTGATGTTAGAGTCATCGTGGCGGCTAATTTTCATATCGTTTTTTTCAGGGTCGTATCAATGAAGCGTTCGTTAGAGCCACTTTCTCTAATTATACTCCCTTCGAAGATGGACGGGCTTCACTGTACAGCAGCACTCAATCTGGGAAAGCCATTTTTTGAAGATGCAGAGAAAATTCCTTGTTTGTTCTATTCGAAATATATGGCGCTTTTTATTGGCCCCAGCGCCTGTTCAACAGCCAACAATGCTTTATTCACTGAGAAATTATTAAATTCAAGTTAAAATTTTGATTCTCCTGCCAAATCGTATGTTTCGTGACGTCTGCAAGGACAGGTCTTCAAGCGTACATTGGTGCACTGTTTCGTCTGCAGCAGAAACAGCTTTTTACCGTTAGTCCTCCTAGGTGGTGCCACTATACTACACAGGGCCACTGTATGCCTTTGCTTTGTTTTTGACCGTGTTTGCACCTGGTTTGTTTTTGTTGTGGTAGGTAGTAATCATTTCGTGAAGCATGGGGTATGTTCGACAATTAGGGTCACGTAAGACAGTGTTGCTTATGCCAATCAGCCAAGTTCAAATAGTGCTCGCAGAACCAACAGCAGTACGCATTGGTACTCCTATGTTTACGTGTACTTTGTTCTACTGTTTATCCCACAATTCTTACTGCTATAAAATGAATATGCATTACATTTCGGCGCCAATAGCTCATTCTACAAGCTTATAAGCCCTGCCTAGCTTGCGTTTGCTTTTGCCGGCCCCAGCCAATCAACTGGCTGTGCATATGACGCCAAAGGTTCTGTTGTGGGAAATGAGCTAGTGGGTCGCATGGCCATTCCCTTTTTTCCCTAATTAGGTAGCTTATTTGAGCGAAGTGTGCGTTAAAGTGGGGTCAGTATGATTATAACGAGGCAATCTTACGAACCAAACGCGTGTTTTGTTGGCATGGCCCCTTTAAAGTTGGCTTCACCTTGAAACACAAATGCATTGCGTGAAAGACATTCTTTTAAAGGAATTATAAGCTGTTTTATACTAAAATACCAAGGCCTTAGGACTTTCTGTTAATTTTTTGTGAGTTTTTCCCATCAGCTGAAGGTGTGGTGCACAGTTTTACGATCCCGAGAATCCAAATGGGTGCCGCAACCTGGCACTGTGCTTGTGTGCGATTCTTGTTTACATTGCTGTGTTGCCGGAGATGGTCTGCTGGATTTTAGCCATAGACACCTTTACTGTAATTAGCAAAGCACCGCCACACTTGTGAAACTACCTACAGACGAACAGTCGAGGACCCAATCTGTCACTGTTTCATCTTTTTTCACTAATGTCTAGATTATTTATTTGAAGTTTGCGTTAAAATTGACAGCGTTGTTACTGGACAATGCAGTCTTTTTAATAAAGCAAACTTGCGTGTCATCTTCTCGGTTCCTTTAATGGTGGCCGGGTTTACCCCACACGCTTCCTTCCCACCTGTCCCTCCCTTAACAGGCTGGAAAGACAGTCATTCCAAATGATATCAGTCGCTGATTTGCCATGCCATGGGCACTGTGACAAAAAAAAGGGTACAAGATAAACCATTCTACCGTCGTGTTGTCACGAATCTCGTTTCTCTTGCAGCTCATCGTTGCTGTCACTCCAGAGGAAGTCCCCCGGCTCGACGCGCTTGAGGACAGGGGGATAAAGAACGGCGTGAAGGACCTGAAGCGGCTGGACGCTGAAGGGATCAGAAGTGTGGAGCCAAACTGCACGGTACGTAGGCCAGACCCTGTGGAAAACTTACCGTGTAATCCTCAGCAGTGAAAAGTTTGTATCCTCACCCCACCCCAGCTCGTAATGCAGCAAGGACTATACTTGGGTACAAGGTAAGAGCAGCAGTAGCTCATGCAATGTATCTCTTCATCGGAGTGATGGACCCGGATGTCAACGTGCGCATGTTTTGGAAGGAGATTATGCTCGATGCTTGATATCGCCTGCTTTGTCTCACGTACTCGGTTTGTTGTCGCTGCAGTATTTTAAAAGCAGAGTAAGTCCAGAAAAATCCCGAAATAGCCTGTGCCACGCTCAAAACACTCGCCGTCATGCACTTTTTCTGCAGCACACAGAAACAGCCGGGTGTGGTGACGAGGCACAGGGACAACTTCCACTGTCATTCTTAAGTTGTACCTGAGTATAGAATGGGTGTCGTCTGCTATACAATGGCTTAGTGCAGCCACATGTTTTTAAAATCTTGAGCTTATCTGCATCAGTCAGTATAGGTGCGTGTATTTGACTCAAACTCGCTACATTTATCTTAATTTTGGTTTATTTCTAAATCATGGGAGTAGCTTTTGGATTGAATACCACAGGTTGTCCATTTGTTTAAAGCCTGCAAGGACAGCATCCCCTCTTTTATTTTATTTTTTTAACTGGCCATTGTGGATAGCTGATGTACTCAATGCTACTTCACATGGCAGGTATGCTGATTTCATCATCAGCGTGCTTATGTGTATTGTTCACTCGTTTCTGTAACAGTTGTGGGCTTGCAGGAATTCTAAATGCACCAAGAGCTTGTCCTTTTGTTTTTAGAAGTATCCTTAAATGCATCACGTGCTAAAAATGTTCACCGACTAAATTCTGGAGGAAACAATTCATCGTGGGGAATGGGATCCCTCACTAATATAAGAGATCTAAAATCTGTATGTATTTTATTCCTCTTTTTAAGTGGTAGATGTTGTTCGTAGTGAAATGCTGCCTGCAGTAGCGTACAATGTTTTGTGCCTAGGTTAGGGTACCACAGGCCCCATTGTGTGCGTATTTAGTGCATGACATCAGTGTGTTGTGGAAAGGAGTCAAAATGCAGATAGCGCATATCAGCGTGTGAAAGTAGACTGGAAAGTGGCAAAACTCAAAATGGGGCACACAACGAGTGAGTAGCATAATAATTTCTCGATGCCCAAGTTTCCACTTAGAATGCCGTGAATGTCCAGAACAGGAGGACGCTGCAAATTACCTTTTCTTTTTCTCAAAATAGCGTGTGGTAGCCAGGAAGTTCTTACCACATTGCGTGCATTTGATTCCCGTCCTTAGGCGTCATAACGTGTTTGAAAGGCGGGAGCAAACTGCTAAGAAGTTAGTGGTTTGGACTTGTAACGTGCCTTGTTCCCAAGTTTCGCTGCGTCTGACCTGCACTTCTTAAGTTTAAAAACAGGGCAATAGAACAAGGGCAAAGCATTTGTTAGAATGGCGCAAAGTAGCTGCTGCAGAATATTTATTAGTAGACAACTTAATCCGAACAAGTGACCTGTTGCAGTGGCTCACTGGCTAAGACGGTGTGGTGGTGAGCCGAAAGACGTGGGTTCGATGCTGGCCGCGGTGGCCGCTTTTCTGATGGAGGTGAAAAGCAAAAACGCCCATGTGTTGAGATTTTGATGCACGTTAAAGATCCCCAAGTGGTTTAAATTAACCTGGAGCTTCTACTACAATACACCTTATAGCCCAGGTGTTGCTTTGAACGTTAAACCTGCAAAATTTGAATGTTGAGTTTTAGATGCGAAGAATTTCATGCTCGGGGCTGTGTCGCTCCCTCCCTTGTCCGCCATCCGCACTCTACTGCGCATGCGCATCTCTTCAGCCCCGTCAGCGTTCGGGCTGACGTCAGCGCGGTACACTATAAAAAGAAATAGTTAGGCGGCGCCTGGTTTCGATCCCACGACTCTTTGGCCGCAACAGGAGGTATGTGGCGCTCTTCCCACTGCGCTACAAACCGAGACGGGAGCAAGTGCTACGAACGCGCCTTATGTCCTTCACTCATTCAGACTACATCAAGAAGCTACTGATACAACGAAGGCACGCGAAGCTGAGCGTCAACGGAAACGACGAACTGAAAACTTTAGAGGAGGATGTTGAATTTACCGTGGGAAACCTGTGGCGGGAAGCGCCACACGCCTTGCAGCTCAACCAGAAAAGAGGACGAAGAGGGCCGGCAGCAGGGTAGGAGCGTGAGCACGCAATAAAGAAAGACGAGAACCAGGAGGTGTTCGATCAGGTAACGCGGGTGTCAGTCTCTTCGCTGTCTCTACATTTCTCTGTCTCTACAGGGGGGTTCACACTACGTTCCCATTTGTGCTCCGATAAATGAAACAACATAACGGCAACACCGTGGAACCTATACGGAACCCCCTTGATGCTTCGCATTCTCCTCATGGTTCCCCACGGGAAGATGGTGCAAGCGGTGAAAGTTGCGGCAATAATGAATGAACTTATTGCAGTGGGTCATTAACCAAGGCACTGCTCTATTGAGTGTGCAGTCGCACGTTTGATTCCTGGCTGCATGGCGGGAAATACAAAAACACTGTTGTGCGCGTGGTTTTGTCAAACATCAAAGAACCCTAGACCCCACTCTTAATCGAGGCATGGCATCAATGTGTAGTGTCTTAGTCTGCTTTGTGGTAATGGGGGGTGGTGGTGAGAGTGCAGTTGTGAACGGCTGTCCTGTTTGTGTGTGCTCCCAGGGCCTGCAGGCGCTCTGGTCTCCCCACACGGGCATTGTGGACTGGGGCGAGGTGACCCAGTCCTACGGCCGGGACTTTGTCGGCCTCGGTGGTGACGTCCTCCTCAACTTCCCGGTCCAGGCCCTGGAGGTGGTCGCCGAGAGCCAGTCGAAAGCGGGTGGCCTCACCCACCCCGTTCGGGTGGTCGGCGACAAGCAGGTACCACAGTTAAAGAGAGGAAAAAGTGCCTTCAGGGTGAATTTCTCTTGGGTGAAGGTGAAAACAATGTAGGCAGCTATGACAGTGGTCGGCTGTATATTCACACCGAAACACGCGCGCCTGCCTCGTCACGCACACAATGCACATCTGATTAAACGAACTTGCAGGGGCCAAGAAAACATGTTCATTATATCAGAAATTCGCCCTGTGGGGACGTTTTTTTCGCAGATTGTGCATTGTAAGAAAGGTAAAGTGTTTGCTCATCCTAACCGAGTCTATCTTAATGGGAGTCTACTGTGCGTGTGTGTCCCACTGAATCGCTTGATAGTCCATCCTACCATGCTTCCAAAAGTGCACCCGCCGCGGTGGCTCAGTGGCTAAGGCATTGTGCTACTGAGCATGAGGACGCGGGTTCGATTTCCGGCCGCAGCGGCCGCTTTCCTGGTGGAGGCGAAAAGCAAGAATGCCCGTGTGGACGAGATTGTGGCGCATGTTAAAGATCCCCTGCAGGTGGTCAAAATTAATCCGAAGTAGCCCTCCACTACGGTGCGCCTCATTGCCTGCGTTGCGTCAGCGCGTTAAGCCCAACAATCAACCAGTCGCTTCCAAAAGTGGCCCAGCACACTTTTGGCCTTGCTTTCTGGTGTCACCGTTTTTAGATTTGATTTTTAGGGCTGTCCCTTTTGTGTCTGAAAGCTTTGGTACAGCAGCGAGCATTGTGGCTTCCAGCCTTTGGCAGGTTCTGTACACGGTAGAGTGTTCCTACATGAGGGGGGGTCAATACAGAAAATGTGCATCAGTTTCTAAAGGTGTGGTGAGCATTGTAGCGCAGTCATCAGAGAAGGTAGAGGAGGCACACACTTGGGGGTAGCTACACGACTCGGTAGAGCAGTTCTTGGTCATAAAATGCCAGCTTGGCACTGTTACAAGGAAAATAATGCGGTGAAGTGGTATGTGCACTGCAACGGATATTGTTTGCTGTGACAGTTCATAACGAAATCGCAAGCATCCAGTGATTCCAGAATATGCCAGGAATATGCCAGTACTGCCAGTATATGCCAGTACTGTCGATAACAAGAAAAATTGGTTGCGTATCTCCTTGCTTCGCTGCAAATGTCATCAAAAGGTGATCGTCTTGTGCTGCCCCTGCCACTTCACGCTCTCGCCTTTCTCCCCTCCCCTCTCAATCCTCCAGTGATGAATGCCAGAAGGTTTGCTCAGTTAGTTCCATGTTGCTGTGTTGGAACTGCTCCCGTGCCACCTATTACGAGCTGTGTTTCTCCTGTGCTTGGAGTAGCTTGTGCCGATATGCTTTGTTTTAGTGTTTGCTTTAATTTGGCCTCTCTTCGACATCATTTCAACACATTATTTCTTTTGTTTAGTTTCTTTTCAAAAGCCAATCCACTGTGTATTCTTAATTAAAATACCTCTGGTACTCTTGATTGTGTACTTATGTTTTGCTTGAAATATACCTGCCGTTTCCTTTGCACTGAGTAGTGTGGTAGTAGTAGCCGTGGCAGCAGCTTTGGTAGTCTGGAACAGTGTCACCGAAATATATACTTTGTGCTCAAGCATCCTCTCACGTTTCTCTTGGCCGGGCAGTTGAATTGAGCGGAAGACGGACCAAAGTTTTTTTCATTTAGGCAGCTGAACAAAAAATTGCCGTCTTTGAAATCCTCGATGTGGCTCTGACTAGCACTCCTCACTCGGTTTGTGTCGCCCTGCCTGTGTGTAGAGCCTAAACTTCCTTTCCTCCGCTCGCTTCGTTATTCCAGGCTGTTCGGTGCCGCTATGTGGTCACCTGCGCGGGGCTCTACTCCGACAAGTTGGCTGCCCTGTCCGGCTGCAATCCGGAGCCGAAGATTGTTCCATTCCGTGGCGAGTACCTCATCCTGAAACCCGAGAAGGCAGGCCTGGTTCGGGGGAACATCTACCCGGTGAGTCCGCTTAGATTAATGCTATGAATTAGAATCATCATCATCGTCATCATCATCAGGGTGCTTGCGTCCGCTGCAGGCCTTTTCCAAGCACTTCCAGCCACTTCTGTCGTGATTGTGTCAAGGCGAGCATTAGAGTAGTGATAACAATGGTGAAACAATCTTGGTTTCGGTCTATTTGGCCAGACAGAATTGTGGTAAGTTTACGGTGATTTGGAGTACTGGTGGGTTCGAGATTATGCTTGAGTTGGGATCAATTCCTTCAGTTGCGACTTGTAACAGAACAGTTGCCTGGTACATAGATTGTTGCACATCAGTTGAAATCGGTCGATGATGATGATTTTGAAGGTGGCTCGCTGATCGAAGGCACATAGGTGACGAAGGTCTACTTCACTATATTTACACTTCATTACAATATTTACAATGAAGTTAGAACTGACATCGCAGATCCAAGCTCGAGACAAGCTCGAGGCGAGCCCCCATCAAGCGG